>NW_027397092.1:1807246-1820714 GCF_003265705.2 Callorhinus ursinus | reverse complement strand
GAAAGAAAGAAAGAAAGAAAGAAAGAAAGAAAGAAAGAAAGAAAGAAAGAAAAGAAACACATCCCCGCTCCTGTTGTGACCACACTTGCCCCTCACCTGCCCACAAGAGAACCGAGTCTCCCATTCAGATCTCAGGCATCCCTGAGCTTTGGCCAGATCACACTTTCCTGGCTCACTTGCTTTGTTCTCCTGTCCCTTGCCTGAAATGCACCCTGCCCCAGTACCCTGACTTCTGGGAGAAATAGCAACTCCTCTCCAAGTTGATACTCCCCTGTTCAAGGATCATGTCTTCCAGAAGGTCCCCCTATGGGAGGGAATCTCTCCATCTCTGGGATTCCATAGAATTTCACTTTTACTCTCTGGTAGCTGTTGAACGTTCAGCTCTGCTACAGGAATTTGTGTTTGATCTACCACCAGATAAAAGGCTCCTGAGGGCTGGACAGCCCCTAAGGCAGAGCCTTATTCAGTGGACCCCAGCTTGTTCTTCTTGTATTGAGTTGCAGCAAGACAATTTTTTTTTAGAATATTAATTTGTGTCTTACTTATGCTACTTTAGAGAAATCAGAAAGAATACCAGGCACTGTTTTCTTTTCTTTTTTTTTTAAGATTTTATTTATTTATTTGAGAGAGTGAGAATGGAGAGAGAGCATGAGAGGGGGGAGGGTCAGAGGGAGAAGCAGACCCCCCGCTGAGCAGGGAGCCCGATGTGGGACTCGATCCCGGGACTCCAGGATCGTGACCTGAGCCGAAGGCAGTCGCTTAACCGACTGAGCCACCCAGGCGCCCTGTTTTGTTTTCTGATTGTATTTTCCCTCCCTCGTTCCAAGAAAGCAGTTGCCTTTGAAAACTTTTGCCTCGGGGGCTAAAGAAGTAGCTTCTGAACAACCTCTCCTTCTGGCCTTTTTCTCCCCCTAAAGCCTAAACCGATTGAAGAGATGATGGTGTGTGTTCAGGGGTAGGGTAGGCTGGGAAGGGAGGCTCTTTAGAAGTGCTTTGTGGCTGGCAGCTGAATGGAAAGGATGTGGTTCTCTGGAAAACAGTATGGAGGTTCCTCAAACAGTTGAAAATAGAGCTACCCTATAACCCAGGAATTGCACTACTGGGTATTTACCCCAAAGATACAAATGTAGGGATCCGAAGGGGTACATGCACCCCAATGTTTATAGCAGCAATGTCCACAATAGCCAAACTGTGGAAAGGGCCCAGAAGTCCATGGACAGATGAATGGATAAAGAAGATGTGGTTCATATAAACAATGGAATATATACAATGGAACATGTATCAAAAATATTATGCAGCCATCAAAAAAATGAAATCTTTCCATTTGCAACGATTTGGATAGAACTAGAGGGTATTATGCTAAGTGAAATAAGTCAATCAGAGAAAGAGAGTTATATGATCTCACTGATATGTGGAATTTGAGAAACAAGGCAGAGGGAAAAATGAAACAAGATGAAACCAGAGAGGGAGACAGACCATAAGAGTTTCTTAATCTCAGGAAACGAACTGAGGGTTGCTGGAGTGGAGGTGGGTGGGAGGGATGGGGTGGCTGGGTGATTGACATTGGGGAGGGTATTTGCTGTGGTGAGCACTGTGTATGGCATAAGACTAATGAATCACAGACCTGTACCCCTGAAACAAATAATACATTATATGTAAATAATAAGAAAATTAAAAAAACAGATATGTCATTTGCAAATATCTTCCCATTAAAAAAAAAAAAAGATGTGATTTCTTTTAGTAGGACCTGTGCTTCATTCCCTAGAAGTATTTCAAAAAAGAGTAGGTCTATGGTGCACCTAAAAAGGCCAGACTCTAGGAACTAGTGTCTCCAGCCGTGGCACAAAGCAGGATCATTCCCAGGACTATACAGATTTAAGCAATAAGCCTGTCAGTGACAACCAAGATGAACTGAAGCCTAGAGATACTTAGTCCGTCAGCATTCACATTCTTGAATTCTTCTGTCATCCTGAGAGGGAAAGGAGCTCCCTCCAATAAAAATTAAAAGCCTGGTAGGATATTGGCCAAGAGTTGGAATTCATTTGATCTATAGAAAAATAAAATAATACAGCTTTCAACGTTAGCTAAGGTCTTGGCTATTGAACCAAATGCTGAATCAAAAGGGATTTTCTCTAAACTGGGATCAGATTCATCAACTTGCACTGCACTGGACCCCAGGGTGAGAATCTGCTAAGAACACCTGAGTTTCTAATCCAGAAAAAGTTCAAGTCATGAGCAAAAGAGTGCAGACAGATAGTGTAAGAATAGAGGATGATCCGAAGGGGTACTTGCACCCCGATGTTTATAGCAGCAATGTCCACAATAGCCAAACTGTGGAAAGAGCCAAGATGTCCATTGACAGATGAATGGATAAAGAAGATGTCGTATATATATACAATGGAATATTATGCAGCCATCAAAAGGAATGCAATCTTGCCATTTGCAACGACGTGGATAGAACTGGAGGGTTTTATGCTGAGTGAAATAAGTCAATCAGAGAAAGACATGTATCATATGACCTCACTGATATGAGGAATTTTTAATCTCAGGAAACAAACTGAGGGTTGCTGGAGTGGTGGGGAATGGGAGGGATGGGGTGGCGGGGTGATAGACATTGGGGAGGGTATGTGCTATGGTGAGCGCTGTGAATTGTGCAAGACTGTTGAATCACAGACCTGTACCTCTGAAACAAATAATGCAATATATGTTAAAAAAGAAGAAGAAGAAGATAGCGGGAGGGGAAGAATGAAGGAGGGGGAATCAGAGGGGAAGACGAACCATGAGAGATGATGGACTCTGAGAAACAAATTGAGGGTTCTAGAGGGGAAAGGGGTGGGAGGATGGGTTAGCCTGGTGATGGGTATTAAAGAGGGCACGTATTGAATGGAGCACTGGGTGTTATGCACAAACAATAAATCATGGAACACTACATCAAAAACTAATGATGTAATGTATGGTGATTAACATAACATAAAAAAAAAGAATAGAGGATGGTGTCATTCAGGGATCAGGTGAGCCCCTGCAAGCTGTGGAGCTGAGAGATGCACTTTGGCTTCCTTCTGCAAGTGTGCATTTTGCAATATGGCAGCTCATAAAATAGTCATTCTTGGTCCTTGGCAGGCAGCAGCCACTTGCCAGAGGTTCCAAATGCACATCATCATCATCCACAAATAACAATGGTTAAGTACTTCCTATAAACGTGTGACACATGGAAGCCTTCCAATTTTTCTCAGGTAGGAGATGAATAAATGTTATGGGATGCCCTGGGATTTTTTTAGAACTTTGATGACAAAAAAAATTGGGAAAAATATGATTTAAAGTTGTAAGCCATTGGGTGCCTGGGTGGCTCAGTGGGTTAAGCGTCTGCCTTTGGCTCAGATCATGATCTCAGGGTCCTGGGATGGAGCCACACATTGGGCTCCCTGCTCAGCGGGGAGCCTGCTTCCCCCTCTACCCCTCCTCCCTGGTTGTGCTCTCTCTCTCTCTCAAATAAATAAATAAAATCCTTAAACAAAAAAATAAAGTTGTAAGCCCTTTCTGAATGACTTTTGGGAAAAACGAACTCTTTGTTCTTGGAAAAATATTTCAGACAGTCTTTGAATAACATAAATATAAACTGAGGAACCAAGGACACCCCACCCCTTTCTTTTGGGAACCCTGAGAGGCCACTGTTTATCTCTATACAGATGTTGAGATAAATAAGCTAAGTGCTCTGGGTGATCATATGAATAGGATGTATGCCTCCACGGACTTTGTCGTTACTTTGGAATAAGTGGATCTTTTCTCTGTATGGATGGTGTGTGTGGTCAAGCTGGGTCCCACAGAAGAGTAGTTGCAGAGACTGGTGGGAAACACGAGATAGCTTCATGGTCCCCTTCCTCTGCAGGAGAGACTTGGGAAGGACCTGGCCCGGCTTAGAACAATCGTGCAGGTGACCTTCTGTTGGCGGTGATCAAGACCTGTTGAGTAAGGTATTGCTGTTGGACCATTTGCTGTTGTGAGTGTCTCGCAGCAGCCAGAGGGCCAATCACATCTGGAGGCAGGGAGTGGGGGACAAGCTGGGGCAGCCTTTCCTCTCAGTCATTCTGGGAAGAGGCGGATTCTGGCTGAGGCAAAGAGGAGATGGGCTATGAGAAGGGCGTGGAAACTCCTTCCTTTTCCCCAGCAGATGTTGCAAAATGTGATGCCAGTCTGGGATTTTTGTAGTGGGGGCAGGGTGAGTCCCTCCAGGTGGAAGCAGGAGGCAGCCCTTTGGGGGATCCCAGAGCAGATCTGAGCTCTCAGAGAAGCCACATTGAGCAGGACTATGAGGCTCTGCATTATACAGAGTTCATTTCATTGTACCCAACCCCTCAGAGATGTCGTCTTCATTTCAACTTAGTCATTGTGGGGCTGTGAGCGATCAAGGGAAGGTTCAAGTTGGACGCCCAAAAGGGCTTGATGTCTCCTCTCTGAGGCCAGAGTTGGGGACACAGTGATGTGTCCAAGGACCAGTCATCTCCAAGAATCACTGGCAACAACATTAGGCAAGACAGCAAGAAGAACAAAGAGGGCTTGTTGCACATGCATGAGACAGCATCCTGCACATTCCTTTTTTTTTTTTAAGATTTATTTATTTGAAAGTGAGAGAGACAGACAGCACCTGGGAAGGGCAGAGGGAAAGGGAGAGAGAGAGAGAGTCTCAAGCAGACTCCATGTTAAACACAGAGCTGGATGCAGGGCTTGATCCCAGGACCCCGAGATCATGACCTGAGCCAAAACCAAGATTCGGACACTTAACTGACTGTGCCACCCAGGTGCCCCACATCCTGCACATTCTTCAACATGCCTGGGGGTTGCTTTGCAAAGACCAGAGTCTGAGATCATGCTGGTGGGGTCTGGAATCTTCTTCATGAGAATATTGATAGAAATGTGATGATCTAAGGTCATGGTTGCAGGCCTTTTAGAGCTTCTGTGGGCTTACAGCCTGAGCAGCATCTCCTGGTGAGGGAGGCCACCTGGCCAAGCAGCTGTCATCCTCTGTCTCCGGGTCCCACCTTCTTATGAGACTTTTCCACCCCAATTCCTGCTGCCACCTCCCAGCCTGGCCCCAGGGAATGCTTCTCCCCCTCTTCAGCACTTTGGCCTGAGCAAGGATCAAGCTACTCTCCTTAGATCTCTTAGCATGGAATTATCTCAATACTAAAAGAAGTCAACTCATACTCAAATAAATTTTAAATTTGAAACAAATACCGAACTCTAATTATTAAAAAAGGCTGACTTGCTTTAGGCTATATGTTTTTAATTTTTCAGAACAAAATATTGGCCAAAATACATGATAAAAAAAAGATATTATAAATAACACAAAGTTTTTCAATATGCAGATCCAGATTCCACCATAACTTCATTCCGGTGCTGGGGGCAATTTCACACATATCTCTGAATTCTTTGTCTACACTCCAGCCTGTCTCTATGGACCCAATGCCATCATATTATCTACCATAGTACAGTGGTGTTTTGAATGCCTTATTCTCTCTTTCATCCCAGTCACCCACCTTAGTGGCTCCCTACCCTTCCTCATGTCCATCCCAAAGGACAGGCTTTCTTCAGAGTTGATCAACAATTCAGAGTAGGATGACAGAGCAATGGCTATACAGATCCGCAATACCACAAACAATGGCAGAGTCGTAGCATATTCTTACCACAGTTATAGAAAAATTTTTTTAAAAGATTTATTTTTTAATTTATTTTAGAGTGAGAAAGAGAGCACATGACCGGGAGGGGCAGAGGGAGAGAGAATCCCAAACAGACCCCATGGGGAACTGAGCACAGAGCCCAATCTCAGGACCCTGAGATCACAACCAGAGCCGAAACCAAGAGTCAGACGCTTAACCAACTGAGCCACCCAGGCGCCCCAGTTAGACACATTTAGGAAGAGGAAGACAGTTTCTCTTATACCCGGCTACTCTGTGTGGCTGATTGTGCTTTCCAAAATGGCTACAGCAAAATTTGGGGGCCTGCATGATCTCCCAGAACGTATTCCTATTTCCCCTCCCCAAACGGAGGCAGGGCTTGTGAATGAATAGAATGTGGCAGAAGTGACACCCCACATGATTTCCAAGGCTAGACTACCCTTTCTACTTCCTTGAGTGCTCTCTCTCTCAACACACTCACTCTTTGGAAGCCATCCACCATGCTTCAAGGAAGCTCAAAGCAGCCCATGCAGAGAGACCACATGGAGATGCCCGGGTGAACAGGAATTGAGTCCCTTCCTCCCCCCCCCCCAAATAGCCAGCATAAACTATGAGCTATGTCAGTGATTGAGCTTCCAGATGATTCTTGGTATCACAGAGCAAAGAAGAAGCATCCTCTCTGTGCCCTGTTGGAATTCGTGACCCTCATAATCATGAGCATCACAAAAAGTTGCTTTACACCATTACATTTTGGGGTAACTTGTTACCCAGCCATAATACCTAGAACATGCTAGTAGATTGGATATACAGATAGTGACTGAATCCATATTTATTTTCTTCATAGAATTTACACTCCTCTATTTCTGAGATTCCTTTCATGGCTGCACACAATGTGGGAGTTTCAGGGACCCTGAGTTTGGACCAGTCCAGAGATATTCTTAGGAGTCAGACATACAGAGTTGGAAAATACCAATTTTGTTACTGGTATGTTGATTGGTAAATATGGCTTGAAAACTACGGCCAAGTGGGTTTGCTAACATCTCGCTCCTCAATTAGACAAGGTCACTCACCCCTAGGTACTGGCCCAGCAGAATAACTGTAGACCTCCTCCCCACTTCCATCCCCCCAACCCCGAGCCGAGCCACGTAGATGCCTTGCTCTAAGGCAGGGAACCCTTTCTAACGCAGAGAAAGGGGCTCAGTGAGCATGCCCAGCTCCTTTTCCCAAACTCACCAATCAGACCACTCCCTCCTCCTGCCAGCAGAATTAGGGGTGGGGAAAAACAGCAGGAGGGCTAGCTCAGCAGAGCAACTTCCCCATGGGAGCCTGAATGTCATACCTTTCAGTCAGATTACTATGACATAGTTATAGTTCTTAAGTTTTTCTACTTTAGCTTTGTTCTAAGCAAACACTCCCATGAAATCAGGGATTCTATGGGCTAATTATATATTTTTTCCAATATACATTAAAATAATCACTCAACTATTAAAAATTGTCCATGTGCCATTTAAAATAATTTCACATATATCGGTGACTTGGGGAAATGATACCATAAGAAACTGAAACAGATCACCCCACAAAATGAGAATGAGTAAGTTCCAGCTCAGGCAGATACATAATTGTTTGATCAAAGACAAACATGACCCACGAAAATTGACATTAAATTAAAAAAATTAGAGAGGATTACATGTTACTATTTTTTTTTCCCAATGGTGTAATCCACAGGGAGGATGGTAGCAGAAAATTTATGAAGCAAGAACTGAAAATCATATTACATTAAAATGGGGTCTCCTGGGGGTGCCTGGGTGGCTCAGTCCGGTAAGCATCTGCCTTTGGCTCAGGTCATGATCTCAGGGTCCTGAGATTGAGCCCCGCATCTGGCTTCCTGCTCAGCGGGGAGCCTGCTTCTCCCTCTCCTTCTGCCCCTCTCCCTTGCTTGTGCTCTCTCTGTCAGATAAATAAAATTTTTAAAAAATAATAAAAATAAGATAAAATGGGGTCTCCTAATTCTTCCTGTCATGCCAGCATTGTGGGATGATTCAAATGACTATTATTCTCGATTCTGAACCTTCATGTGTTTATGTGCCAACTGCTGTTCTCTGAGTCTTTGAGGCAGAAGTTTGCTCTACCTCACCCTTGGTAACAACAGCTGCTGCCCATTTTTTTTTCCTCTCCCCTTCTTCTTTGTCTAGCTCCCAGAGCCCACGGGGGAGATGCCAGAGAGGGATGCCAGCTTAGAGTGCGGTCACAGAACCATAGCAGGATGGTGGTTAGACTGTTTTTGGTTGCTAATAGTGGTCTCTTTAGGGCTGTTTCCATTTGAGATTTAGATATCAGTTTGAAAGAGAAGATAATCTCCTTTCATCCTGACAGCCCACACTGGAATGTCCTTGTCACTTGGTTTCCCCACTCACTGTACAAAGAGGGAGAGCTCTGGAAGCCAGGCAGGCCATAGAAGTAAAAATCAGTGGTACCAGAGCTGGAAAATGCCCTCTTGTTATCAACGACCTTTTTTTTGCCAAAAAGGACCTACTGAGTTGAAGGTGAGGCTGTCGTTTCTCACGATTTCTTAGTCACTGTTCTGAAGTTCAGCTTCTATCTCTTGACTTGCCTTCCCAGCTTATGCCAAACACAGATCTGTTCTGGGAGGAACGGAAAGAACACTCAGTCAGGAGCTGGGTTCTGACTTTGCTCTGCTACCAGCTCGCACTGGGATATTGGCTTCTAAGTTCTTCGGGCCTTGGTTTCCCCCTCTTTCAATTAAAGGAATTTTTTCATACTGAGCTCCATAGAACCGTAGGATCCCTGGATTTTCCCCAGACTTAATTCATTTATTTTTAAAGATTTTATTTATGTATTGATGTATGTATTTATTTATTGAGTGTGTGAGTGGGGGGAGGGGCAGAGGGAGAGAGAACTCCAAGCAGACTCAGCGCTGAGCAAGGAGCCCAATGTGGGCTTGATCTCATGACCCCAAGATCGTGACCCAAGCTGAAATCAAGAGTTGGATGCTCAACCAACTAAGCCACCCAGGTGCACCTCCCCAGACTTAATTTAACGAGGGATTTACAGGTTTAATGAGGGGTAAAAGATAGGATGGGAGTCTGGGATTAGCCTCCTCCCTGTAACACACACACACACACACACACACACACACACACACACACACACTACCCAACTCTGGGGTGCCTGGGTGGCTGAGATGGTTAAGCACTGCCTTCTGCTCAGGTCATGATCCCGGGGTCCTGGGATCGAGCCCCACATCGGGCTCCCTGCTCAGCGGGGAGTCTGCTTCTCCCTCTCCCTCTGCCCCTCCCCTCTTACCCACTTGTGTGCTCTCTCTCTCTTACTCTGCGCTCTCAAATAAATAAAATCTTTAAAAACAAAACAAAACAAAACAAAACACCCAACTCCCTCCAGCAACCAAACCAGCTTGGCTTGGAAATTTTACTTTATATCTTGGAATTCTAGGAATGGTTTTGTTTGGTATGGGGAGAGAACTCACTGCTGATTTTTTTTTTTTAATCCATAGGACTTAAAAAGGTCTTTAAAGAGGCTCTCTGCTCCTCCCCGTTCGACAGACAGCCGCGAATTCTGGTGCAGTGCCAGCCGCGTCCCTGAGACACGGTGGTGAAGGTCGGAGTGAACGGATTTGGCAGTATTGGGCGCCTGGTCACCAGGGCTGCTTTTAACTCTGGCAAAGTGGATATTGTCGCCATCCATGATCCCTTCATTGACCTCAACTACATGGTCTACATGTTCCAGTATGATTCCACCCATGGCAAATTCCACGGTACAGTCAAGGCTGAGAACAGGAAGCTTGTCATAAATGGAAAGTCCATCTCCATCTTCCAGGAGCGAGATCCCGCCAACATCAAGTGGGGTGATGCTGGTGCTGAGTATGTTGTGGAGTCCACTGGGGTCTTCACCACCATGGAGAAGGCTGGGGCCCACTTGAAGGGCGGGGCCAAGAGGGTCATCATCTCTGCTCCCTCTGCCGACGCCCCCATGTTCGTGATGGGTGTGAGCCACGAGAAGTATGACAACTCCCTCAAGATTGTCAGCAACGCCTCCTGCACCACCAACTGCTTGGCTCCTCTGGCCAAGGTCATCCATGACAACTTCGGCATCGTGGAGGGACTCATGACCACCGTCCATGCCATCACTGCCACCCAGAAGACCGTGGACGGTCCCTCTGGGAAGCTGTGGCGCGCCGGCCAAGGGGCTGCCCAGAACATCATCCCTGCTTCCACTGGTGCTGCCAAGGCTGTGGGCAAGGTCATCCCTGAGCTGAACGGGAAGCTCACTGGCATGGCCTTCCGTGTCCCCACCCCCAACGTGTCCGTCGTGGATCTGACCTGCCGCCTGCAGAAAGCTGCCAAATATGACGACATCAAGAAGGTGGTGAAGCAGGCGTCAGAGGGCCCCCTCAAGGGCATCCTGGGGTACACTGAGGACCAGGTCGTCTCCTGCGACTTCAACAGTGACACCCACTCCTCCACCTTCGATGCCGGGGCTGGCATTGCTCTCAACGACTAGCATCAGTTGGATGCTAGATAGGATATCTAGCATCATAGGCAGCCCCTAAGTTGGCTGTTTGTATTTCCACCAATAGAAAATGTCAAGCTCATTTCCTGGTATGACAATGAATTCGGCTACAGCAACCGGGTGGTGGACCTTATGGTCCACATGGCCTCCAAGGAGTAAGAGCCCCCTGGACCACCAGCCCCAGCGAGAGCAAGAGGAAGAGAGAGGCCCTCAGCTGCTGGGGAGTCCCTGCCCCAACTTATCCCACAAAACACTGAGAATCTCCCGACCTCCACCGTTTCCATCCCAGACCCCCTGAAGAAGGGGAGGGGCTTGGGGAGCCCTACCTTGTCATGTACCATCAATAAAGTATACTGTACCCAGCCAAAAAAAAAAAAAAAAAAAGGTCTTTAAAGAGTCCCTTTGATCTCTGGTGTCTATGATTCCAGAAACCCTGGATAGATTCTATGGCAGAAATCCTTCTTCGCGGGATTTTTTTTTTCTTTTGGTCCCATGCCATATTCGATTTTTATTAAGCTGAGGAGAAAAGATTCACTTCTGGGAAGAATGTTGTATTTAGAGCCAGAGGCAAGAGTGGGTGACATGGGCATTGTGACCCTCAGTGATCACCAGGGAGTCAACTCAAGAGTCACTTAAGCCTACTCATCAGAGGACAATGGTCCATCCGATTCTGCTCAGTCTCCAGCAGAGTTACTGCTATCCCTCCGTGTTACCCCCATCACAGCGATGTCCCTGATGAACCCCCTCAAGTTGTGGTGTGGACAAAGGCGACAGACGGTGAGCAGTGGACCGCCAGCGCATTTAAAAAGGTACAGTTCCACTCTGAGAAGCATCCTATCGTCTCAAAACAAGATAAGATAATCCCTCTGAGTTCTTTCTTTCTGTCCCAGTACACCGTGCTATCACTCTAGCAACGAGGGCAGCAAACAAGGGAGACCTCCTCCCAGGTTGGGCAGCCTTGATCACGTTCAGCCACAGTAACATGCTAACCAGAGAGGGTGAGGCACCTGTGAGGTGGCAGAAGCGGACAAAGTTCTTTGGCCAGAGGGAATGAAGGACTGAAGGAATGAATGACTTCCATGAATTGAAGGATCGGTAGGGTATCCTTCCCATTCATGTACAGAAATCAGGACAGTAGAGTGCGAAGAAATATCTGCTATCTCTGGACACGTTGGAAAGACACAAATGGCACCTGCCCCAGAGCGGGGAAGTGCTCTGTCCTCCCCATCAAACACCTTCTCTGCAGAACACAGCCCAATAGCCACAAGCACTGACCTGACTTCTGGGCTAACTGGTGCCCACACCACTCTGATCATGTCCTGGTCAGTAGGACATCTAGCATCATAGGCAGCCCCTAAGTTGGCTGTTTGTATTTCCACCAATAGAAAAAAATATAGATAGCTACCACCCATATGTTAAAAAACCCTGCTTATATATAATTAAAACTTTATGATGCCATAAACTTTGCCCAAATTTCAGGGAACTCTATTAAGAAACTAAACATATGATTAAATAAATTGCAGAAAGAAAGCCTACTTTGGAAAAACCCAATACAACAAATGAATTCATTGATTCCCTTATTCATCAGACATCTTTCGGCCCCTCTTAGGTGCCAGACATTGTGTGAGAAGTTGCAGGAAATCCAGACAGGACAGCTCCCATCCTGACACACCTACACACGAAAAATATCGAACTAATAAGAATGATGTCATGACAGATACAAACCAAGCACTATGGAAATTGAGAATGGGGAGGTCGTCTGTCCCGAGGATGGGTAGGATTTTTACAGGTAGACATGGAGGATAGTATATTAGGGAGAAGACAAGTCTCACAACCTTGGGAGTTGCCTACATTTACTTGACCATTTAGGAAAATCGTGGATCCAGTTGGACTACAGGGCAGGGTGGGAGCGGAAGGCTGAGGGAAGGAGCAGAAGACAAAGGCTGAGTACTTCGGGCTTAATTCTCAAAGCAATGGAGAGCGATCCAAAATGAATAGTTATGTGATCAGGGTATTAGGAAATTTGACCTGGTTCTTGGTGTGAGTGGGTTGGGGGAAGGAGAGAAGCAAAGAAGTTGGTAAGGCCATTTTAGAGGACCCTGCAGGAGTCTTGCCAGGGAGGTCTGGATCAGCAGTGGGCCATGGAAACAGACAAGAGGCAAGGGATAGAGGAGCCAATTCTCAGGCTGAATCCTCAGGACTTGGTTGGGGACTGGCTGGAGGAAGCAAGTAATGAGAGGTGACGGAACTCCTCACCAGGCTCTGGGGAGAAGGAAGCTGATGTATTTCGCACAGAGAAGTCAGGAAGAAACATATCTTGGGAAGATAAACTTGTTTGATTTGGGGGAGTTTCTTAGGGAAAGAGAAGGAGTGAACTGACCTGCCTTCTATTAATTCTCTTATCAAACTGAATTGCACAGCCGTTATCAGTAGAATAGAGCCTGAAGGGAAATGTGACTGAGGTCGGGGTGAGGGAAATCTGTGCACCCACTGAAGGAATGAAAAACGCTTTACAGGGACAGTCTACAGTCTATTCTGCGTGATTTATCCAGATAAGAAAGTACAGATTCACTTAATTAGCTTTTTCCATTTTATTAATAACTTTATTTTTTTATTTTACTGAGGTATAATTGATGGATACAATTGTAATATATTTAAAGTGTACTATATGGGGGCACCTGGGTGGCTCAGTTGGTTGAGTGTCCGATTCTTGATTTCGGCTCGGGTCATGATCTCTGGGTCATGAGATCAAGCCCCATGCACAGCGGGGAGTCTGCTTGAGATTCTCTCTTCCTCTGTCCCTCCCTCTGCTGTCTCTCTCTCTCTGTGTCTCTCGAATAAATAAGTAAATAAATCTTTAAAAAAAAAAAACCTCCATGTGAGTCATTTTAAAGTTGGTTTTAATGCTGCATGAAAATCTAGTTCTACTTATTTTGCTATGCCTTTTCTTCCTCCAAGATAGAAACTTGTCTGTATATTTTATTCAGCCATTATTTGAAAGAACTTCCAGATTCTTTTTCCATCTACAATATTTTAAGATCAATGCAATTCAACTACTTTGGATTCTGGCGTGCTCTTTCTTGACCCATACCAGACACTGGCAGGAATTTGCAGTGGTTTCAACTGGGAGAAAATAATTTGCCTTTCTTTTTCTTTCTTTCTTCCTTCCTTCCTTCCTTCCTTCCTTCCTTCCTTCCTTCCTTCCTTCCTTCCTTTCTTTCTTTCTTTCTTTCTTTCTTTCTTTCTTT
>NW_027397092.1:1738439-1807146 GCF_003265705.2 Callorhinus ursinus | reverse complement strand
TTCTTTCTTTCTTTCTCTCTCTCTCTCTCTCTCTCTCTCTTTTCTTTTCTTTTCTTTTCTTTTTCTTCTCCCCGCTGAGCAGAGAGCCCGCTGGGGAGCTAGATCCCAGGACACTGGGATCAGGACCTGAGCCAAAGGCAGCCACCCAACCGACTGAGCAAACCAGGTGCCTAATTTGCCTTTAATTTACAGGTTTCATTGTTAGTCTGGGAAGGTCAAACCTAACTTCACTTTTTTAAACTTCAAAGTCCAAAATGGCTGGAAACAGACCTCTTTTTAAAGTAATTTTCACATAGTTTTTCCAGAATAGCCATAAAATAATCTCTTTTTTACTCCCTTTACCCTCACTCCACAAAATGTAAAGAAACTGATGAAGAAATTCATCTAAAGATATTTCAAAGGTTCAAGCCAACAGAGATCCAGAAAGTCAGTCCAGTCTATCTCCAAGCCAGGAGGTGAAAGCCTATGGAAGCCTGGGGTCTCAGCATGAGAGGGTGGTTTCGGAATTGCTGAGCAAAGTCATATAGCAATGAGCTAGGGGCACCAGGGTGGCTGAGTGGGTTAAGCAATCTGCTCTGAGTCGTGATCCCAGGGTCCTGGGATGGAGCCCCGCAGGGGACTCCCTGCTTAGCGGGAAACCTGCTTCTCCCTCTCCCTCTGCTGCTCCCCCTGCTTGTGCTCACTCTGTCAAATAAATAAATAAAATCTTAAAAAAAAAAAAAAAGAAAAGAAAGAAGGAAGGAAATGAACTAAAGAAAGAAGGAAATGGAACCAAAGCCCCTCGCTAACCAGTGGGGCCTCCTGGACCCCCGGACTCCAGAGCATCTGTAGGCTGGGGGAATCCCAAGAAATAATAAAACCGATAATAAAAGTCAATATCCCTGCTGTAGGGCAGTTACTTCCGCCGGGCACCGGGTATTCACAATGGCATCCACCCTGTCCACAACAGCCCAGGGAGGGTGAGGGTGTGCTTTTAAATTTCATTTCACAGATAAGGACATCAAAGGCTCCGAACAAGCTGCAAAGTGGCAGATTTATGATCCGGACTGTTTGTCTAACTCCAAATTGTGTGCCTCCCCCTCCAGCCCGTTTTTCTCACACACTTGAGCAGGAGGCCCGCTAAGAATCCTGGCTGCGGGCTGAGCTGTTCAGAAGCTGAGCTCTTGGGCATAGAACTGAGACTCTTTCCACATTCTTCTCGCCAAGGGTTTTTCACTTTAGAAGTTCTTACTTTTCCATTTCGCTGGAAGTTATTTTCTACCTTCTCCTGCTTATAGCAAAATAACTATTTTTCTACCGTTATATGAAAACAGGTTAACGATTCTGTTGCCCTTCTGCTAATCCTCCTGATGTTTTTGCTTCCTTACCCACTGGCAATGAGCTTTCCAAATGCTAATCCTTCCCTGTCTCCCGCTCTCTCCGAATTGCTACTTGTTGAGTTCCTTTGGTAACTACTTTTGTGTTGTCTCAGACTCTTGATCTCAGGGTCGTGGGATCAGGGCTCCATGCTGGGTATGGAGCTTGCTTCAGATTCTCTCTCTCTCCCCCTCCCTCCCCCCCTTAATAAATAAAAAAAATCTTTAAAAAAAAAGATTTAGGGGCACCTGGGTGGCTCAGTTGTTTAAGCCTCTGCTTTTGGCTCAGGTCATGATTCCAAGGTCCTGGGATGGAGCCTCAAGTGGGGTTCCTTGCTCAGTGTGTGGTGGGAGGGGGTCTCCTTCTCCTCCCTCTGCCCCTTCTCTCGCTCATGCTCTCTCTCAAATAAATAAATAAATAAAATATTTTTAAAAATTTAACAATATGTGCTTCAGAGTGCATCGTTTATCACTCTTGCATCTTCCCTTGAGCTTCCCTTAGATTGAAATGCTCTTTGTCTTCTCCTCAGCTAGGACACGTGTGGGATATATCATCTAAATCATCACATATTCATCAGTAGGTTTTTTTTTTACTCTGGGAGGCAAAGGGCCTCTTCACTGAGAGCAGGCTTTTTATTTATTTATTTTTGAAGATTTTATTTATTTATTTATTTCAGAGAGAGAGAGCACAAGCCTGGGGGAGAGGCAGAGGGAGAGGGAGAAGCAGGCTCCCTGACTGAGTTACCCAGGTGCCCCCTGTTCCTTTCTTTCAATGCACAATGATATTACTCCATGGTCTCCTGCCTTCCCTTGTTGCCGTGGAGTCCTAGTCTAGGGCCAAACAGATACACTGTCTTTTGTCCGAAGTATGTAAAATTTCTCTTTATCCTTGCAACTCAGAAAAGTAACCCGCAGATATCTAGGAATAGACATATTATTTTTCTAGTCCTGCCTGAAACTTGCTAAACCTTTTCAAGTTGATGACTTCAGTTTACTTAAACCAGAATTTTTGTTCTTTGTTTCGAGATGTTTCTTTTGCTTGAGATGCCTGGATGCCTCAGTCAGTTAAGCGTCTGTGTTCGGCTCAGGTCATGATCCTGCGGTCCCAGGATCGAGCCCCGCATCGGGCTCCCTGCTCATCAGGGAGTTTGCTTTTCCCTCTGTCTGCCGCTCCCCCTGCTTGTGTGCTCTCTCCCTCTCTCTCTCTCTCTGACAAATAAATAAAATCTTTAAAAAGAGAGAGAGATTTCTTCTGCTTGACCACCACACCATTAATCAGATTCTCAATTTCATCTTTCCTCCCTTTTTATGTTTTCACTGAATAACTTAGCTTCAAAATAATGCTTGTTCAGCCCAGAGAGGCTTGAGTGAGGGCTTATTTATTATTATTATTATTTTTTAAATACTTATAAAGGTATTTTTTTTTCCCTTCTGGAAAACAGGGCAGAAGAAGCTAACCCAATTCTGGGTGTTTCTGTGAGTTATTGGGTGTTTTTTTTTTTTTTTTTTTGGCTTCTGGGTTGCCTAGGACCATTTCTTTCTTTTTTAGATTCAAGTATATTGGACATACAGTGTTATGTTAGTATAGACAGTGTATAATATAGTGATTCAACAATTATGTACATTTCTCAGTGCTCATCCAGATTCTAAGACCATTTCTTTGTTTACTCTTGGGTCTATCTGCCCCTGAGGGTCCGTCATGCTCTGGAGTTGCGTTAAGCAGAGGGAAAGCTGTTTGTGATACTGTGGATGCAGGGGTAGACATGTGATTTACAAGCAGACAAACCGTTGTTACAGGATTTTTTTCTCCATCAGTGCTCACAGTTCTTGGTCACGCCGCTTCCGAGAATGAAGAGGTAGACCAGACAGAGTGGTGGGCAGCAAAGCAAGTTTTACTGAGCAATAGCAAAATGATAGTACAAAGCTTCCGAGGAGGGAGGGGACCCAAGAGGGTTGCCAATGGAATTTCTAACTCTAGGGGTTTTTATGGGCTTGTTGGTGGGCTGTTTTAATCTGATTAGCCCTCCCTGCGCCTGTCATCCAATCAGGTTTTTGTCACCTATGTATCACATGGAAAGGCTGGAGGGCTCCTTCCAGGGTGGTGTAAAATCCTTTAAAGGGTGGTTTCCTCTTAGGGCGGGGCGGGGGGGGGGGTGCCCCTTGTCCCTGCCTGCTTGGCTTTCAACTATCCTTCATCATCCTGACTCTTACCTTGGTCAAGCACCAGAGAGGAGCTTCCTGCTTCCTTTCCTTTCACCAGTAAAGTCTGGTGTTTTTTAGGGAAAGAGAGAGGGACGTGCCCTGTTCAGCTGCCCCAGGGTGTCCAGCAGGACTTCCTGGCCCACTTGGAGGCAGATTGGCCAGTCTTGTCTTCTTGAGTGGAGATCTACAGATCTTTTCAAGGCAACCTCTCCCTAAGATCCAATTCTCATCCTACAATTTTTCCCCCATACTTCTCAGGAGCTGGTCTGTTTTTTTTTTTTTTTCTTTATTTATTTGAGAGAGAAAGAGAATGAGCAAGAGAGAGAATGCACATGAGCCAGGGGAGGGGCAGAGAAGTAGACTCCCCGATAAGCAGGAAGCCTGTTATGGGACTTGATTCCAGGACCCTGGGACCTGAGCTGAAGGCAGATGCTTAATTGACTGAGCCACCCAGGTGCCCGCTGGTCTGGTTTTTAACAAGGGTGCCAAGACTATTCAATGAGAAATAATTATCTTTTCAATAAAAAGTGCTGGACAACTGGATAGCCATGAGCAAAAGGAATGAAATACTATGCTTACCTCACACAATATATAAAAATTAACTCAAAATGGATCAAAGACCTAAAGGCAAGAGTTGAAACTATAAAATTCTTAGAAGAAAACTGAAGGGTAAATCTGTAGTACCTTGAATTTGGCAATGCATTCTTAGATATAACGCCAAAAGCACAAGCAATAAATGGGGGAAAAAAAGCACCAGACATTGGATTGGATTGGATTTAATCAGAATTAAAGACTTCTACGCTTGTAGGGATTGGATTTAATCAGAATTAAAGACTTCTACGCTTGTAGGGACACTATCACACACAGAATGGAGGAAAATATTTGAAAATAATATATCTGATGAGAGAATTATAGCTGGGCTCATGAAGAGCTCTTACAACTCAATAATAAATAAACACCATTTTTTAAATGAGTAAATTATCTGAATAGACATTTCTCCAAAGAAGATATACAATAACCAATAAACATGAAAAGATGCTGGGCATCATTAATCATCAGAGACATGCAGATCAAAACCACAACGAAATACCATTCCACACTCACTAGAATGGCTAGATTCAAAAAGTCAGCTAATGACAAGGGCCAGTAAGGATGTGGAGAAATCAGAACTGTCCTACAGTACTGGTGGGAATGTGAAATAATGTAGCCACTGGCATTTCCTCAAATGATTAAAGAGTTTCCATTTGACCCAGCAATTCCAGTCCTGAGTCACAACCTAAATGGAAACAACCCAAGTATCCATCAACTGCTGAATGGATAAACAAAATGTGATCTATCTATACAATGGAATATTACTTGGAATAAAGGAATAAGGTACTAATACTTGCTACAGCATGGATGACCTTAAAAATATCATGCTAAGTGAAAGAACCCAGTTACAAAAGATAGCATATTATATGATTGCACTTATATGAAATGTTCAGAATCGGCAAAGCTATAGAGACAGGAAATAGATTAGTGGTGCCCAGGGCTGGTTGTAGTTGGGGGTTGAGGGTGGTAGAGGGGGAAGGTAGGGGTTAAAAGCAATAGCTAAAGGGTAAATGTTTCTTTTGAAGTGCTGAAAATGTTCTAAAATTGACTGTGGTTGTGGTTGTGTATCTGTGACTATATATCTAAAATGCATGGAATTGTACACCAAACGGGTAGAATATATAGTATGTGAACTATCTCTCAATAAAGCTCTTTTAAAAAATATCCTATTATGAAAAAAATAATATGGCTAATGATATTGCATAAGAACAAAGATTAAAATAACAACAAGACAGTGTAATCAATAAAAAAAAATGTTCTTGGGGCACCTGGGTGGCTCAGTCGGTTATGTGTCTGCCTTCGGCTCAGGTCATGATCCCAGGGTCCTGGGATCGAGCCCCGCATCGGGCTCCCTGCTCCGCGGGAAGCCTGCTTCTCCCTCTCACACTCCCTCTGCTTGTGTTCCCTCTCTCACTGTGTCTCTTCCTGACAAATAAATAAAATCTTAAAAAAAAAAACTCAGTTAAAAAAAATGTTCTCAAGACTTAGAAAATGGGTAAAAGTACAATGTACACATTGGTATACAAAGTGCTACAATTTATTATAAACTATATAAATATTACACATAAAAATAAAACTATGAAACTTTAAATTTGATCTAAATATAGGGTTTCAAATTTAGCAAATAAAAACTCAGGATGCCCATTTAAATCTGATTTGTGTCTAATTGTTTAAATGTATCTATACATTTAGATAAATGAAAAACATTGCATGGGACACACCTTCCTATGAAAGTATTTGTTATTTATCTGAAATAAAGCTCTTCTTAATAGTTGCTTGCTTTGCCAAATTTGCTTGTAAAATTCCTATGGTTAGGGGCGCCTGGGTGGTTCATTTGGCTGACTGTCTGCCTTCAGCTCAGGTCATGATCCCAGGGTCCTGGGATTGAGCCCCGCATCTGGGCTCCCTGCTCTGCGGGAAGCCTGCTTCTCCCTCTCTCTGGCCCTCCCCCCTACTTGTGCTCTCTCTCTCTCTCTCTAATAAATAAATAAATATCTTTAAGAAAAAAACAAAATAAAATTCCTGTGGTTACACTCTATATTCCGTTTACATTGTAACATATCATGTACAGTGGTGGTCACATTCAGCTTATTTTATTCTTTAGTCATGCTCAATATTAGCATTATAAGCCAGTATGCTAAATATATAAAGCTAAAATTCTGATAATTGTCCTTCAAATTTCATTTGTTGAAGCACATGCCATCTTTCATGGCAAAATTTGCTTTTACTTATATTTATATTTACTTATTTTTTTAAAAAAATAGGCTCTGTATCCAATGTGGGGCTTGAACTCATGACCCTGAGATCAAGAGCCACATGCTCTACTGACTGAGCCAGCCAGGTGTCCCAATAACTTGTTCTTATATTCTTTAAGATTAGGCTGCATCTCTTGATCGGTAACTTTTTAAAATATATATATTTTATTTATTTATTTATTTGACAGAGAGAGAGAGAGAGAGAGAGAGAGAGAGAGAGAACGCACAATGTAGGCAGCTCCCAAGCAGGCAGAGGGAGAAGGAGAAGCAGGCTGGGAGATGCGGCGCTTGATCCCGGGACCCTGGGATCATGATCTGAGCCCAAGGCAGACGCTTAACCGAATAAGTCACCCTGGCGTCCCTTGATCAATAACTTTTTTAAAACACTGTCCATTGATATAAAAGAGGCTTGTTGTCCATTTTTATTTTCTTCTTCTTTGACAATACACGTGATTCCTCAAAGTCCCATGCTGGAAGAACATTTCGTAACATCCAGTAAAAGAATCAAATTCTTCAAAGGATAATACTGACTTCAAAATCAAGTTATGGGCGCTTGGGTGGCTCAGTCGCTAAGCGTCTGCCTTTGGCTCAGGTCATGGTCCCGGGGTCCTGGGATGGAGCCCCGCATCGGGCTCCCTGCCCCGCGGGAAGCCTGCTTCTCCCTCTCCCGCTCCCCCTGCTTGTGTTCCCTCTCTCGCTATGTCTCTCTCTGTCAAATAAATAAATAAAATCTTTAAAAAACAAGTTATAACAAGTGCCATTATCTACTTCAAGTTGGAATTCCTCTTCCTGTTCAAAAGTTCTGTTGCCCTTTCTAGGAACAGCTTTGGTAATGAAAGGGATAAATTTGCCATCGATTCTTTCCTTAAGACACTCAGCAAGTTCCTTTCAACAATGGAGTACACCGAAAACATTGTAGCTCTTCTTTCACTTGGCATCATCCTCTAATTAAAGTGATTAAAGGGTACTGACAAGAAATCGGTAGCTTTTACTGGATAAATGACGCCAGTTCCCCCCCCCCCCCCCCCGCACACATTCGGGATTCGGCTTTTCCCAGTTTTCGTTC
Organism: Callorhinus ursinus; assembly: GCF_003265705.2. Lineage (NCBI taxonomy): Eukaryota > Metazoa > Chordata > Mammalia > Carnivora > Otariidae > Callorhinus > Callorhinus ursinus. Next base: position 1,799,677 of record NW_027397092.1, on the reverse strand, counting down.
CAGGTAGTCAACCCCCACCGGAAGCGGATGACCCACCGAACGGGAGTCAGAAGGTCAACGGGAGCCCAACGCTGCGTCAGTGACGTCACAGCGCCTGTGTCATTCCCTCACGTCATCTTAGCGGGCGGGCATTTTACCCTCTCACACGATCACAAGAAGGGTGAGTATAGTACAATAAGATATTTTGAGAGACAGAGACCACGTTCCCGTAACTTTTATTATAGGATATTGCTATCATTGTTCTATTTTATTAGTAGTCATTGCTGTTAACCTCTTACTGTGCCTAACTTATAAATTTAAACTTTATCGTGCGTATATAGGTACAGGAAAAACATTGGATCCGGTACTATTTGGGGTTTCAGACTGGAGTTCTTGCCATGTATCCCGTGATAAGGGGGGGGGAGGGGACTACTGTGTTAAAACTCAGCCACAAAGTAGGATTCCTTTTCTTCACAATTAAAGTATGATGTTATAATTCAAGCGATAAACTGAGAATTCCTTCACATGTGTTTGTTAGAGAGCCAGTAGCTGTTTTGAGAGATTTAAATAATGCCAATGCTGAGGTAAGGGAACCGTTTTGTAACAGTGCCATGATAGTGTCATTATAAAGAACATCACGTGCTATTCGAGCGGCATTATGCAGAATATGAGCAAGACAGCTGATGCTTTCTATGGAATATATCCATATGCTTTTCTTCAACTGTGAATGAACTTTTTGAGCACCTTTGCCCAAACAACTGCATGGTCTACATCAAAAGCAATACAATGTTAACATATAACGTATTGTTGGTTTCAGAGGTAGAGATGAGTGATTCATCCGCCTTATATAAGACCCAGTGCTCATTCCATCACGTGCCCTCCTTACTGCCCATCACTCAGTTACCCCAGCCACCCATCCCCTCTGTTTATGTTAACAGTAAAGCTTCTGGTCAACAGTAGGCTATTAGCCCTTACGTTTTTAGGGAGTCAAAAGTTATATACAGATTTTTAACTGCAGGGTCGGCGCCCCTAACCCCTAGATTGTTCACATGTCAGCTGTGCTTGTAAAGACACTTTCCTTGAAAAAGCCAGAGTTGATCCTACATAAGGTTTTGAGAAGCTTGGCATTCAAAGACTGGTGGGCTTTGAGAAGCGGGAATGTGTAGAGACAGAAGGATTTTCAGCTGTGTTAATGTGGTCACTGGAGGAAGGCTGTTGCTGACCAGCTAACCATGACCTTTAGGAGCATGGCTCCTGGAGTGAGGTCCTTTCTGAATGGCTCTTATGGAGAAGCATGGGCTGTCACAGATTGCTGACTTTCAGTATGGGGTCGGGGTGCTTATCATTGAACAGCTTTCAGAAGCTTGGGGCTGTTACTGAGTTGCTCACTTTTAGACACTTGGAGTAAGGCTGTTAACTGGCTGCTTTCCAGAAGCAGGGCCAGAGGAGTGAGGGTCTGGCTGTTTGGCTGATTTTCAGAGCATGTGCACTGATACAAAGTTAACTTGAATTAACAGTGCTTACTTGTTCACAGCTTGGGAATTTGGTTGAAGAATAGTCTTTTCTTGAGAATGAAAAATAAATACTTTTAATTCTGAGTTCCCCCAGTTGGTCTCCCTGCAGCCAAAGCTGGAGGAGAGACAATAAGAGATTGTTCACATGTTTGGAGAGGTATGGTTTTCAGCTGGTATTGCCATGTGAGTGATGGAAGCACCAATTACTGTGGCAGAAAAATAGCTCTAACTGCTGAATTTTGTAATTTCTTAAAGCTGAATACAGGGTACTTAAGGTGTCATGACAAATATAGGACACAGGACAACATAATTAAGTATGGGGTATGTCCTATATATAGGATAACTGGCAACCCCACCTAAATATGATATTCTGGCTATAACAAACATTAAACATTTTACATAACAGTAAAAAGGCTTGTTTTCCAAAATTTAAAAATTTTTAAAAATATATCATCTGAATGGCCTGGGTTTCTTTAAAAACATAAATTTTATTGAGCGTATGCCTTTTTTTTTCCTCTCTCGTTTAATCTCCCCTGAATTATACAGAGATATTTAAGATCTATTCCGTAAAAGGTGGTGCTTAGTTTTCCTTTTTGTTGATGATGGCAATAATTTCTCACTAAAACATTCTGAAAATGAAGTCTGACTTTGCATTTAGCCCTTTTGCTTTTGCTTACCTCTTTGCTTTATTCAAAACTATGACTCTGCCCTCTCTGTGACATCAATAAATACCCCAGGAATGTGATTAAGAGATAGTGTTGCCTTTTTAAAAAGTAAGTCAAAGAATAGTTGTGGTTTAATGGAAATCTGTAATAAGTAATTTTGTGAGATCTAACTATAGTTCCAGGAACCTGCAAGCCCATTCAGCAGATGCAATGGAGCAAAGGGAGGTCATGGTTATCAATTAGGGAATTCTGTGCAGAACAGTTGGGCAGGTTGGCCCTTCCCCTTTTTCCCATTTACACAAAGCAGTGGCAGTAGATCTTGACCCCACGATGGACCCTAGGTCTGAAACAGTGGAGCAGTGCCCTGCACAGCTGCTGACTCATGAGAGGGATAGGAAGGACTCTCACACAGAAGACACCTGTTGGAACACCTCCTCCAGCCACATGTCCTGCCCCACCCCACAATCCCTGGAGGCAAGCTGTAGGAAACAGAAGCCAGATCCACACATATGTATACACAGAACCGCAGATACAAAGTTAAGCACACAACCAAGAATCACCATTTAAGTAATACCGGGAAAGAAAAGCATCAACCCCAACAAACAACCAACACTTGAAGAAAAGATTCCAAGGTAGTTCTAATGAATATCTTTGTGTAATAAAAGAGGAATACAGATTATATATATATATATATATATATATATTCATATATAATAAGATATGCAATTATGAATACAAACAATTCTTAGAGATCAAGAACATAATCATAGAAAACTTAAAAACTCAGTGAGTAAGTTCTATAGAAGAATGGACAAAATTGAAGATAAAATGTTGGTAAAAAGGGACGCCTGGGTGGCTCAGTGGGTTAAGCAACTGCCTTCAGCTCAGGTCATGATCCTGGAGTCCTGGGATCGAGTCCCACATCGGGCTTCCTGCTCAGCAGGGAGTCTGCTTCTCCCTCTGACCCTCTTCCCTCTTGTGCTCTCTATCTCTCATTCTCTCTCTCAAATAAATAATTAAAATCTTTAAAAAAAATGTTGGTAAAAAGATCTAGATGAAGAATTTGCTTATAACCTAGCACAGCCCAGAAGTCCTGATGTCTACCTCAGGGGAGGGAGGATGGGAGGGAAGGAAGAGAGGGCGTGCCAGAGGGAGGAAGGCTCTAAAAAATAAAGTCTTTGAAGAAAGATTTAAGAATTGATTAAAATAGTTAAATAAGAAGTCTCTAGTAGATATTAGCAAGTATTACCACATTTTATATATTTATTCATAGACCTCATTGCAACACAACCTGTTATCCTTTCTCAGATAAAGAGAATCAAATGACCAGACTTCTGCAGGAGTAACATGTGAAACAAAACATTTGGAGAGGTATGAGCTGATTCTGTCAAATTGTGCCTCTGTGACTTGTTGAGAGACATTGAAGTCTAAATTCATGTGGGCAATGAAGGCTTTATTTGAATGGGGAAAATACACAGGTCACATAAGATGAGGTTTATGTGTTGTAGGAGAACAGATTCCAGACCCTTGAGTGCTCGCAGATGAAACAGTTGTTTCCTCAACTTTGCCCTTTTGTGTTGATGATCTCATCCTGTACTTCTGTTTGATGAGTTCTAGCATTTTGTTCTCCTTTCTTTTTTTAGGAGGGTTTTATTTTTTATTTTAAAGATTTATTTATTTATATTAGAGAGAGGGCGTGCGAGCTGGGGAAGGGGCAGAGGGAGAGGAAGAGAGAATCCCAAGCAGGTTTCACGCTTAGCATGGAGCTCCATGCATGAATCGATCTCATGACCCTGAGATCATGACCTGAGCCGAAATCAAGAGTTGGATGCTTCACTGACTGAGCCACCCAGGGGCCCCAGGAAAATACATTGTTTTATACACATTGTAATATCTTAAATTTAGTTCATTGTAGGTGATAGGGGTTTAACATCATGTGCTTCAGAAACTCAAAGCTTAATTTACAAAAGATGAAGAAAATAGATTATCAGAAATGCTGTAATCCTTATACATATTGTAATGCCCGACCTCTCAGTGACAATATTTGTAAGTTAACAGGCATAGTCTTCATATTATTGGTGATACATTCATATTTATTGGATAAAGTGGTCAGGTAAAATCAGACCCAGCTGTTTCTTGGGGGAAAATAGTTAAAACTTTGTTTTGCTTTGCTTTTTAATAAGTAAGCAAATGAGAGAGAGAGAGAGAAAAAAACTGAAGAATCCAATTTTGAAAAATCTGATAAAGAGAAAAGGAAAAAGCATAGAAATAAAATATAGGACTTTACTATATAAAGACATTTTCTATATTATGACATATAATTTTATGACATTAAAATTTTAAATGCAGTGTTTCTTTACAGAAGATAACATACATGGTGGAAAAATAGAAAATCTGAATAGACCAGTATTTATGGGAAAAATAGAAAAAAACATTTCTAGAGCCAAACATTTATCCACAAAAGTGTCACCAAGCCACATTGTTTTGTGGACAGATTACCTCAAACCTTCAAGGAACAGATAATTTAATCCAGACATACACAAAAATGAAAAGTTCCCTGCTTCATTCTATTAAACTGGAATACCACCATCAACAATAAACAAAAACAAACAAAACTGTTTGTAATTGGGTACCCAGCTGTAAAAAGCACAAATGAAGTATTAGCAAATGAAATGCATCACTGTATTAGCAAGTAGAGTTTAGCTCAGGAATGCAAGGCTGGTTCCATATTAGAAGATATATTAATGTTATTTTTAACAGTAAGAGATCATAGAGAAGAAATTTTATGATCTTGAGGTGAGAAAGACATCACTTGAGCAAGACTCAAGAAAGGCCAGTTTGGCAAATGCATGGAGTAAGAGTATTCTCTTATCCTTATTTTATGTTTACTTTTTTTTTTCATTAGCTTTAGTGATCTCTTTAGCTCCTTCTAGAAAAAAAATTGTTCTGTTTCTTTCATGGTATAAAGTAAATATCTTCGTAATTTGAAGAACTGTGTTTAAGGGACTTTTAGCTACAGTGAAATCTAATGAACAGGAAAATTCCACATGCCACGTGCTACCAAGAATACTCATTCTTGGTGCAATAAGCACAGAATGTTATTTGACTATTTCATACTCATTCTCTCATGGACGTGCAGTGCAGTTTTCCAGAGGCCAAATGATGAGTGGTATCACAACAAACTGAATGCAGAAGCAGATAGGAGGACCCAGCTTTCTTCTAGTAAGCTAGACATTAAAGAGATTTTCAAAATATAAAACAATGCCACCCTCATCATTATGTATTTAGTTTGAAAAATGCAATTAGTTTTCATAAAAATGTTATTTATGTTAACATAGTAATGCATTTTTATTGTTATTTTAAAATAAATTAATACATTTTTAAAAATTATTGTTTTAATTTCTAATACAGCAAATATCAATAGATATAATTCACATACACAAAAGCAGTTTGGGGTGTTCAATTTTTTTTTTAAGAGCGGGGGAGGGGCAAAGGGAGAGGGAGAGAGAGTCTTAAGCAGGCTCCACGCTCAGCACAGAGTCCCACCCAGGGCTCCATTCTCACCACCCTGAGATCATGACCTGAACTGAAATCAATAGAGTTGAATGCTTAACTGACTGAGCCACCGAGGCATCCAGGGTATTCAGTAATTTTTCAGACGGTTTTCTTGAGCCAAAAATTTTGAGAACTGTTGTCCCAGATTTCTTTTTCCTCTATAATAGAATCTTAGGGGATCTCAGTGGGTATTCTTTCTTGGTTCCTGATCTGTGCATTTCAAATCTGTGTGGCTTATGACCAACCAAGCTTGACCAGGTGGACAAATATACTGTTGGGACTTTGGTAAAGCCCTTTGTCGATTCAAGAGTAAACAGTGATGGTTTCCATGAAGACTAAGTAAAAAACTGGAAAAACAAGCTCTCAGAATTCCATTCAAGTAGCCGAGTCTAGTCAACACTGAAAGAGGAACAGATGGGGCATTATTAAAGATGTTTTAGGCATGCATAATATGACACAGTAAAAACAGCATTGTCCTTGAAGCAAGTATTCTCAGAGTTAAGATTTCTATTTCTTGCTCTCTGTTTCTTCTTGGGAAAAATCAAACCTCTCTGGGCTGTAAGCTTCTCATCTGGGGTTTATATTGGAATCTAACATTCATTCATTCATTCATTCATTCATTTATTCATACATTTCTTTTTTCTTTTTTTTAATTCAACAAATATTTACTAAATATCTGCTTGACACTACATCAAAAACTATGATGTGATGTATGGTGATTAACATAACAATAAAAAATTTAACGAAAATATTAAATAAATAAATATCTGCTTGGATCCAGACACATTAAGTACTGGAGATGCAGAGGTAAATAAATGTCTGACACTGAGGTTTTCACAGGCTACAAGGAAGATAAATATATTTAAGTTACTTAAGTTACTCTGACTTCAGATAGCCCCCTGCATCCACAACTGTTTGTCTCTTTACCTCAGTAAGTATTTCTTCATAGCCCTTATCATCACGTGATATATGTTTCTGTATTTCTTTTGAGGGGAGGATACTTCTTATCTTCCTCCTCACCAAACTGTAAGTTACAGGAAGACAGGCACTTTATCTTGTTGACCAATCTTCTTCCCGGTACATGGGTGACATTCAGTAACTACCTGTTGAATGAATGAAAGAAAATATGGAAGAAAGAGAAAGGAGAATGCATAGGAAAACAAATCAGTATATTTATTGAGAAAAGAAGAATAAGTTGATGTTACGTGACGTTTTGGAGAGACAGAGTGTTCCAGGCAGAGGGAAGAGCATGTACAAAGGCATAAAGGGTGGAGTAACATCGAAATGTAAGGTGTTCAATAAAGACAGCTGAAGTGTGTGATCTGTACGGCAGGCAGCGGCATGTGAGAGATGGGAGGCTCTCACAGGCTATGAATCTATCAAGGAATGAATGGCTCTGTGCCACCCTTCTACATGACCACCGACAGAAGATGGACTTGTCCGTGAACTGGACTGAGAGATACAGTTTTTGTGTGGGAAGGTGGTTAGCCATAAAAGGAAAAAGCTCTATTGTTTCCCTTCTCCACCCCCAGTACTCTCAAAACTTCACTTCTAGGCACCGAAGGTACGGAGTTTTTTCTCACACTGACCAGTTCTCCAACACCAGCTGGCATCTTAAAATTTAACTCCATGCGGATACTATCTACCTGGAGGTAATGTCATCCCACAAATTAAAGGGATCTGCCCCATAAGACTGCCCCATCCCTTCAGACACCAACTGCAAGGCTGGGTTGTCAGTTGTGCTTTGGATTGACGGGCTATAAATTGGAGGTTCCCACAACCTCCTCCTCAGGTTTGATAATTTGCTAGAATGGCTCACAGAAAAACCGTTTTACTTACTAGGTTACTGGTTTACTATGAAACCATACAACTCAGGAGCAGCTGAATGTAGGAGAGATGGAATGCATAGGGCCAGGTATGGGGGAAGGAGGCAGAGGTCCCTCGTCCTCTTCAGTCACACCACCCTCCCAACACCTCTACGTCTTCACCAACCCAGAAGCACTTTGAACTCCAGGTTTCATACTTTGGGGATTTTTACGGAGGCTTCCTTATTTAAGCATGATTGATTAAATCATTGGCCTTTGGTGACTAACTCAACTTCCAGCCCCTCCCCTTCCCTGGTAGTTGGAGGGCTGGCTGAAAGTTCAAACTCTCTAGTCACAAAGTTGGTTTCCCTGGCAACCAGCCACCATTCTCATTATCTAAGGGCTTTCCAAAATCCACTTCAGAGACTGTAAACTCAGACAGGGTTGATAGGGCATCCTTGTGAATAACAAAAGACACTCCTTTTACTTTTCTGCTCTGGAGCTATTTAGGGAACTAGTACAAAAGAACAAAAGGTGCTCCCATTTCTCTGATTACTTAGGACATGACAAGGGTTTTAGAAGCTGGGTGTAGGAGAGGAAGACCAAATTTATATTTCTTATTATAAATCACAGTATCACAGCTATCATCTAACAATGTTGATAATGCTATTATTATGATTATGGCTAATGCATACTGGGTTCTTACTAAATGAAAAGCACTTGACATATATTATCTCATCTTCAAACACCTTCATGAGTTAGAGGCTATTATGAATTCCCATTTTTATAGATAAGGACATTAGTGCAGAGAGGGTCTATGGGACCTCCTCTATGGGCAGAGCTGAACTATGACAGCCAGCCAGTGTCTATGAAGACTCTCAATGATCTTTACCTCCGGACATTCCCACTCTTGTGTAGTTTACTCCCATATTAAAATCAGAGCTGATTTGATTAAAATCAGTAGAACATGGTACAAGTGATGGTGTATGACTTCAGAGGCTAACTAAACTCAAGGGGTTTGTCACCATCCTATTGAATGCACTCTGAGAAGTGTTGAAAGCAAAGAATTTTGTTTTACTTGTTGTTACAAGAAAGGAGACAGGGAGATAGCTCTCAGAACACTGTTTCCCCATGAGGTTAGGATAGGAAGATTTATTCAGTGCATTAGGGGTGGGGGCAGGGAGCTTGCTTAGGCTCTTTGGTTCAATAGTGCATGCTTAGCATGTCAACATGCTAGTACACACATCATATGTTCAAAAAATGGGGAAAACTCTGCCCATAGGAGGAGATCTTAGTGTTATAATGAGCCAAAAGTAACTTCAGGACAACTCAGAAGGGGTTGTCTTCTTCTGTACAGATCCTCAGGTCCAGTCCAGCTCAAACTGGCTCCCATGAGGCGTTATCAGGTGAAACACCTAGCTGGGTGTCTCCTTGGCTGGAACTGTTGGTTCTACAAAACAAGACACATTCCGGGGCTCCTGAGTGGCTCAGTTGTTAAGCGTCTGCCTTCGGCTCAGGTCATGATCCCAGGGTCCTGGGATCAAGCCCTGCATCAGGCTCCCTGCTCTGTGGGAGGCCTGCTTCTCCCTCTCCCATTCCCCCTGCTTGTGTTCCCTCTCTAGCTATGTCTCTTTCTCTGTCAAATGAATGGATAAAAATCTTTAAAAAACAAAACAACAAACAAGATACATTCTTTCCCTGCTTTTGTCCCTTGCCCTCCTTCAACCCTCCTATTTGAGTAACTTCCCGCTGCATCCTAGCTAACAATTGTAGCTTCAACTTTGATCTTCTGAATTACTCACTCAGGATGAAACCACCTGCTATGCTGTGAAGAAACTCGAGCAGCCCTAGGAAGAGGAACTGAGATCCCCCATGAAAAGCCAACATCAACCAAATGAACCACCCTGGAAGTAGATTTGCAACCCCGCTCAAGCCTTCAGATGACATCAACCCCAGTGGACATCTGATAGCCCCTTCATGAGAGACCCCAAGTCAGAACTGCCCAGCCAAGCCACACCTAAATTCCTGACCCATAGAAATACATGAGATAATAAATCATTATTGTTGTGGTAAGCCACTAAATTTTGAAATAATTTATTATGTAGAAATATATCATTTCTACAACTGGGATCAAAACTCAGATTTGTCTGTGTTAAGAACCATATCTCTTTTTTTTCCCCCGCTTACTACCTGTATTAAAAAATAGCTTGTCTTACTGAATGTGACTGAAACAGTAGCCCCAGGAGTAAGGTATTGAATCCAGGAGAGTATTTGACTCTAAAATTACTCAGTAGGGGCACCTGGATGGCTCAGTTGGTTAAGCATCTGCCTTTGGCTCAGGTCATGATCCTAGAGTCCTGGGATCGAGTCCCGAGTCAGGGTCCCTGTTCAGCGGGGAGTCTGCATCTCCTTCTCCCTCTACCCCTTCCCCCTGCTTGTGCTCTCTCTCAAATAAATAAAATCTTTTAAAAACATAAATGTAAAAATAAATAAATAAAATTACTCAATATACCCCAGTTAGAAAGCAACTCCAAATAAAAGGCTGTTTTCCTAATTTATCATTGGGATTAATTTTTAAAGTTTCAAGGGGCCATCTTGAGTACATAAATTTTACTGAAGTAGATGACAATTTTAAACGTTCACATATACAGTTTTGGTTATTAAATCTGCTATACATATTTTAAATTAATACTATACAAAATAATGCACTGACCTAGACATGTTATTTATTAACAAATCAATAAACCATTTTTCAAAGATTTTATTTGAGAGAGAGAGAGCACATGAGAGGGGGGAGGGTCAGAGGGAGAAGCAGACTCCCTGCTGAGCAGGGAGCCCAACTCAGGACTTGATCCTGGGACTCCAGGATCATGATCTGAGCTGACGGCAGTCACTTAACCAACTGAGCCACCCAGGTGCCCCTCAATAAACCACTTTATTGACACTCTCCATATGCATCTTTTACATCCTTGCTACAAATATCCATGGATCAACAGTATTGGCATGCCCTGAGAGTTTGTTAGAAATGCAGAATCTCAAGCTCTTCCCCAGACATGCATTTGTTTTTAATTTTATTTATTTACTCATAAGAGACAGAGAGAGAGAGAGAGAGAGAGAGAGAGGCAGGCTCCCCGCCAAGCAGGGATCCTGATGCGGGACTCGATCCCAGGACCCTAGGATCATGACCTGAGCTGAAGGCAGATGTTTAACCATCTGAGCCACCCAGGCCCCTTTTACCAGACATGCATTTTTAAAAAAAGATTTATGTATTTATTTGAGAGAGAGAGAGAGCATGGGGGGGTAGGGGCAGAGGGAGAGGGAGAGAGAGAATCTCAAGCAGACTCCCTGCTGAGTGTGGAGCCCAACACAGGGCTTGATCTCATGACCCTGAGATCACCTCAGCCAAAATCAAGAGTCAAATGCTAACCAACTAAGCCACCCAGTCACCCCCCAAATATGCATTTTAACAAGATTTCCCAGGCAATTATTATGCACTCTAAAGTTTGAATGCCCTGGTCTGTAGATCACTAATGTCATCTGTTTTCCAGAATATATCATTTTCACTTCCATGTAATCTGCTTGCAATATAGCAGGCTTTGAGCCTCCGATGATGCTCTAGCTTATTGATGATGTTTATTCCTCTCCCAACAGCCATTATTCTTCTCCTTAACTATGGAACTCCAAATTGGCTTGGGTAGAATAATGTGCTCCACTAGAAAAACTCAGCTTCTCAGACTCCTTTGCAGCTAGACTTGACCATATACCATAGTTCAACTTTTGACCAATGAGAAGGGAGCAGAAATTGCTGGGTGGGTCTTCAGGAAAAAATTCCTGATGAACAGGGTATTCAGCTTGCTTGCACTTTTTTGACTCTCTCTTCTAGTCCTAACCCTTCCTTTCTTTTTCTTGCCTGAAATGGCAGGAAACTGGGAGGTGGAGCTGTCATCTTGTCATCACAAGGACTAGAACCACACAGTGAGGACAGGGAGGGAAAAGTGAACAGGAGCCTGTGTTCTTAATGGATTTGGGGAACTGCCTTATTTGGACTTGAGCTCCTTATATCCAAACTTCTTGCCTCATAAGAAGAATTGAGTCTTTGAGGAAGCCATCGTAGTTAGGCTTCTATTACATGCAGCTGAACACAAGCCCAAAGCAAGCCACAAGCACACATTCACATAATAGCAGGCCAGTATTGTTTTGCATTCCTTCAGTAGGGGTATACTTCCCTGATTGTCAAAACTTAACCACTTACTGTACGGCTTTGAAAAGTAATCTTAAAAGACTTGTTTACAAGAATGTTTAATTATAATTGTGTGGTCATATACCCAGGAATAATGACTAAATCTATGTTAATTTATTTTCCTCCTTTCTTTTCAAGTGAGTGCATCAGGGGACCTCTATAAGCAGCCAATATTAGTACTGATGGAGCACTTACCCAGATAATACTTTATGTTCCAAAATAAAACAACTGAGGTAAGACCTTAAAATAGAAAGACTTGTGAAATCTGAAATGTAAGGCAACGTCCTCTTTTCTGATAATCCTTAACTTCTATTTAGGCATTGATAAGCATCAAAATAAATCTGTGTGTCTAGTATTCTGGATCTAGGCACAGTCAACAGTACAGAGTTTGGCCTGAGCAAGGACTTCTGTCTTTCTAAGCAGGGTGGCTTCCTTGGGGACAGAAATTAAAGGTTGAGTTAAAAATAGAAAAATGCTCTTGGACTTTGGGATAAAAATCCTAATGCAGAGGCAGTTTTCTAGAGAAGCAGTTGAATCCAATTTATGGGCACAACAACCCGATTTGCGGTATTTTTTGAGGTACAATGTAGAAGAAGAGGCTGGATCTTCATTTCAGTATAAAGTGAACTGGACAGAAAGTGCTAGGAGAATGGGAATTTCCTTCCAGAAACTTTGGGCTTTGGGTTTCCAGAGTGGCATGAGATAGGACTGCAGTTATTTATTTGGGTGTTATTGGACAAGTTGACCCTAGAACACTGGAGGACTGGGGAAGGATTGGGCTTTCATCTAGAAAATTGCCTAGCACCTGTGTCTGGCATATGGTAGATACCCACTGTAGGCTTGTCAAATGTGAACCTGTTTGTTTGACTCTACCCAAGCTAGGTTCAGTGTAATATAAAAGCTTATCCAGAATATAAATCAAAACAACAGTCCTGTCAAGGTGAGTGTTCTATATAAATCTCCAAAATTTGAATTGAAGATTCAGAATGAACACGTAGGGAGCCTCTTCTTTGTGCCACGCACTGTACTCAGTACTTTCACGCACACATTCACCTGCTCCTTGCACCAGTCCTCACCTTAGAGCTTTACTCTGCTCAGCTGGCCAAAACAGAAGCCCCACTGCTGCTCCTGGCAAGGCTTCCTGTGCTGATCGAGCCCAGGATGTTCTACCCCTGCAGAGGAGCTGACCAACTGGCTCTGAGCTTCTGTTCCACACCTCCCTTACCCCACAAGCCTTCTGGATAAGAACAAACTGTTCCCTTCTCTGAAGTGCTGTGCATTGCTGCTCAAGAACTACATTTAAGCCTAAAACAATTAATATCCTCTGTTAATTCCTCATCTTTCCACTGAAAAGAGCAATAGCCTATTAATTTCACCTGATTTTACATCTCGTTTAAGGGAATGAGTTCCCACTAATTTAATGGAGAAACCGAGATAAAGGGAGACTAATCCCAAATTATAGGTAGATATTGTAATTAAAAAAAATTTTTTTAATGTACAAGACTGATATTTCTCATTTAAGAATTATATTAACCTTTTCAAGGGGAAAAAATTCTCATAAAATCTCAAGAATATGCCCACTTATTTCAGTGGGAGAAACACTACTTTAAAATACAGAAGCCCTTAGTATCCAAAATATATAAAGAACTTACACAACTCCATCCCCCAAAACCCAAAACAATCCAATTAATAAATGTGCAGAAGACATGAACAGATATTTCTCCAAAGAAGACATACAGATGGCCGACAGACACAACAACAAAATGGTCAACATTATTCATCATCAAGAAAATGCAAGTCAAAACTACACTGAGATATCACCTCACACCTGTCAGAATGGCTAAAATCAAAAGCTTAAGAAACAAGTGTTGGCGAGAATGTGGAGAAAAAGGAACCTTCATGCACTGTTGGTGGGAATGCAAACTGGCGCAGTTACTGTGGAAAACAGTATGGAGGTGCCTCAAAAAGCTAAAAATAGAATTACCCTATGATCCAATAATCACACTATTGAGTATTTAACCAAAGAATACAAAAACACTAAGTTGAAAAGATATATGCATCGCTACATTTCTTGCAGCATTGTTTACAATAGCCAAATTGTGGAAGCAGCCCAAGGGTCCATCAACTGATGAATGGATAAAGGAGATGCAGTAAATATATACAGGAGAATATTATTCAGCCATAAAAAGAATGAAACCTTGCCATTTGCAACAACATAGATGGAGCTAGAGGGTATAATACTAAGTAAAATAAGCCAGTCAGAGAAAGACAAATACCATATGATTTGACTCATATATGGAATTTAAGAAACAAACAAATGAACAAAGAAAAAAAAGAGAGAAGTCTGAAAAAAAAGGAAAAGTCTACAAAAAAAGTTTTTCAGATGTGAATTATCACTACAAATGTATTATCTCTTTATAACCAGTAAGATGATTTTTTATACCATCTTTAAAATGGAAACTCAATATTTAAACTTCCTCACAAAACACCCAAGCCCTTAAGAATGCAATTAAATCCCTCCTACCACCTTCCAGTTTGAGAAAACTTATACCAACCGCAAGATTATTTCTATACAAAACCATTCCCAATCACATATGGGTCTTTAGAGGCCCTGACAGGATAAGGCACCACACCCATTTCCTTCTGTGTGGACTTAAGGGGAAAATACCCCAGCATAATCCTTCAGTTTATTCCTGTAAAATATATTTAGTCTGCATTCCATTGTCCGGGTTTGCTGGGTGTGTGGATGGCTGATGTCATAGCAATAGGCAAGGTCTTCATCTTTCTTTTGCATGAGGTTTCAAGCCACACTTGCATTTTCAAGTGTCAGACACCCTCTGGGGTGGGCTCTCTCACAGGCAGATGCCCATTCCAGCAGTTACCAGTGGTACAAGAACTCCAAGGCCTTGGGAGAGCTTTGTCCTCTGAAGCTACTGGCTGCCCAGAAATCTGCTTTTGTGATGACATGTGGTTGCCTGCCATATGCTGTCACAAGGGGTCTGGGAGCCTTTTCTTCAAGAATTCAGCAGAATCATGTTACAGTATCAAGAGAGGCACTTGATACTGACATGAGAAACACATGAGCTGGTGACCTTCTGAAACACCATATGGAAAGGGGGCAAACCATGGGGTTGAAGACATGGATTCACCCATTAAGGGGTAAAGCAAGGGAAGACTTGGCTGGGATTCCCAACCAAAACTGGGTGGTTGAAAAGACTCATCGTAGGACTGTTCTAAAATGTTGGACAGAAATTTCAGTTATATCTATTAACAGTTCTATTTGGTTCCTATAAAAACTATTGCTTCAAAAATACTGATGATTAAAAATCTCGTAGAAAATGTATTGTCATTCTTATTACCGGAAGGAATAGTCTCAAATCTGTGATGTTGTTTTTCATTTTTTTCTTAAGATTTTATTTATTTATTTAAAGAAAGAGAGAGCATGAACTGGGGTGAGGTTCAGAGGGAAAGGGAGAGGCAGACTCCCCACTGAACAGGGAGCCCAATGCAGGGCTCGATTCCGGGACCCTGGGATCATGACCTGAGCGGAAGGCAGACAGATGCTCAACCCATTGAACCACCCAGTCAACCTGTGATGTTGTTTTTCAGTGGTAGGATGACAAGTAATTTTTGTTTCCTGCTTCTATATATTTTCCGTACTTTCCAAATGAGCTGAAATGATGCCAAGAGCAGGGATTTAGACTCAGACAGTTGGCTCCACTATCTAATGCCCACATGGCCTTGGGCAAGTTACTAATTCCACTCTTCTTCATTTCCTTCTGTAAAATGGGGATGACAGCAGTAATAGTGTCTGCCTCCACGAGGCTTTTATGAGGACTAAACAAGAAAATACAAGAGTATCAACAGTGCCTTCCTGTACATAGTAGCCACCCCCAAATCTTATAGCTATTATAACTATACCCTTTCATTGACTCCAATTCACTTTTTTCCTCTTTCTAATTTATAACTTCCTTCTTACACTTGATGGCATGAATGGCTTACCGGACGACATTTTTTTTTTTTTATATCTTGGTGATACATAAACCAGAAATGCATCATTAGCTAATAGTATTACTCTGTGTTGGGTGTGTAGTTCTTTCCCATTCTTGTATTTCCCATGAAGGATATGAAGAAATAGCATTTAGCCCCAATGCTTTTGGCCTCCCAGAAACAGAGAGTGCCTCCCCAGCGAAAGAGTGTGGCTCAAGCTGGGCTGCAGAGAGTCACTTCTTTCTTGCCTGGTCCTCATGGGACTGCAGTTTGGAGAGGGTGAGCTGAATGCAGAAAGTGTTTGCAGCAGACCTGGAATAAAATAAGAAGTAGAACTAATTTGGGGAGCAAAGTGGCAGTCTCAGATGGAAGGTTTAGGGGAAGGCAGATTACAGAGATTTTTGACCACGGGGGTTTGAGGCAGTGTATCTGAACAACTGTACAATTAACTTCCAAGGCTGCACGTAGGTCAGCCCCTCTTTCCCTCGTCTGCTTTGAACTTGCAGGTTACTGCTGCACTTGAGGTTCTGTTCACAGGCCAGTGGTTGTCTTGGACAGAGGAGAGCTCAGTAAATGTATGGGGTCCACAGCTGCCGTCCGCAGACAGCCATGAGGGGGCTGGTGAGCAAGAAGACACTGGCCCTCTGGTCCTTAGGGAGGGTCCTGTTCCCAGATGGTGGCTTCACTGTGACGGCTGCAGCTGGTCCCGCGATTACACAGGCATCCGTGTTCTGGCCTCCTGCACCTTCTCACAATTTCAGTAGGTCGCAGAGGGATTCATAGCTGGAGTTGCTGAGGCAGTCATCCAATTTTAGGAAAAAAGATTCTTTGGCCATACTTTTGCTGCTTTGAGTTGCACAAGTACGCGCAGGTGCGCCATGGAGGGTCCCGAGTGTGCCAGACCTTTGCAGGGAGCTGCCTCAATCCCATTCTGCATCCAGGACCAAGGAGGGACCCGTGAAGGAGCTACCCTCGGATTCACAGGCCTTGTGCGCAGATTCAAGATCACTACTCACCACGTGATCTTAATATGGCTCAGATTAGAAGGCAGGTTCTTAGGACTAGCAAACCAGCTGCAGGAGGTAGGGCAAGCAGCCTCTCATGGCCAAAGACAGAAAAGGTTTGCTCATCTACGAAGGTCAATGCCCTGTAACTGCCTGGGGCTGACATTCAATTCAATATTGGCATGCTAGGGAGGGAAAATGTGTGCGCTGAAACTATGCAAACCATGCCCCAGTTCTTGTCTCCCATCCTTCAAATAATTACCCCCTCTCCTGTGCTGAAGCCAGTTTTGCATCCGTTTCTTCCTTCATTTCAATGTTCCCTACCCCATAAATATTCGTGATCCCTTGACTACTCATTTGAACCAGCTGCCTGGCCCTTCCATTTAATCCAGGAGTTAAATAAAATATTTAAGACTCATTCATTTTATGTCTGTACGTCAGTCATGATGTTGCTTCTTTTCAAAATAGCCTTTAACACCTGAAAAATGGAGTTCACAGGAGAAATGACCAGTTAGGTTTTTAATACACTGGATGGGAAAGAAGGGTATCTTAAATAAGACTGGGGATGCCACGGGGCCAAATTTCTAGACTTTACTCAAAGCAGCACTATCTTAAGTGCTCTTCTGTGACAGAAGATGGTTTGCGTCAGTGGGTTTTTCTCCCCATCTAGAAAATTCGTAGTTGCAAACATAATCTCTTGCCAAGAGATATTTCCCAATTGATTTGAAGATCACAGGGCACAGCTTCTGGACAAGGGGCATAAATTCTGGCACATTGTTGCAGCTCAACCCAAGGAGATCTACTCCTCCTTTCAAGGCCCCTGAATTTTTGCAGTGATCCTTGCCAACTCTCTTTGGTTTAAGCAAAATACTGAGTTCAGGGAATATAATTTGGCTCTGGGCTAACTGCCCTAGGGACTGGAGATTGAGTCATTTTCTAAATTTGGTAGATGTGGGGCCAATGCTACAGTAATCTTACATGTCCTGCTAATAATTAACTCTGGACCTTTTTTTCAAGGGTGGTTTGTGAAAGATTTAGCATTAAGTGGTACCACTTATTACGAACTACATTATTTATGGTAGGAAACAGCCTAAGATTAGCTGCTGGCAGAGTCCTAACTTTACTGAAGATGGAAAATCTCTCTATCAAAACTGAACAAAATAAGAAATTGGGAGGGGTGCACTGTGAACATTAATGTCTTTGAACTTTTAAAAAAATATTTTATTTATTTGGGAGTGAGAGAAAGAGAGAGATCATGAGCAGGGGGGAAGGGTAGAGGGAGAAGTAGACTCCCCACTGAGCAGGGAGCCCAACGCAGGGCTCCATCCCAGGACCCTGGGATCATGACCTGAGCCGAAGGCAGACGCTCAACTGACTGAGCCACCCAGGTGCCCCTAATGTCTTTGAACTTTAACGCTGAAAGGCAAGGGAAATTGATTCTGGACTTTTAATTCCTTTGAACCAGTGGCTTTCTGTTTACCTTGTAAGCAAGGCTTAGTTTGTAGACCTCAGTTGCTCCTTGAGAACTGTTATGGAAGGGAATTTATATTCATATGACTATGTTAACCATTTTCTGTTGGATTATACTAATGTCATTTGCTGTCATTGTGAACTGCTAACACTCTATGTTGGACAATGAGGCTGCTCAGAATTTGTGATGGGAAACAGAACGGGGAGTTAACTGGTATAATTGGGTGGAAAGTGGCCTCAGCCTCAATCTACCTGATGTATTGTTCCGACGCATTTATGAGCTTTCTGGAGGCTAAGTCAAAACTGCCGGTAGGTGGTCCCAGCATGCTCTTCAAAGGGCTTCCCCTTTGGTATTGAGGTGCTCATTTACCACTCATGGGACTCTATGGGCAGACTGCTGCCGTTTCCCCCCAAGGAGGTGGCTGCACCCCAGGATTCATGGTAATAGAACCCAAAACTAGAGAATATGTTTAGGAAACGCTCCTGATGTTTCCTTCCATGTGAAGGATATTAATTAGGTAACTCTCCACTCCCTCACTCATCAGACCCATGAGTTTGGAAGGAGAAAATGAGCATGGATAGGGTAGAAGATTCTTTTTCCCTTCCTCCTGAGGGTGAGCTGCCAAAAGAGAACATGTGCCTTCCTCTTCCATGAGCAGAGGACAGCCCTATCTGGTGCTGTTGGGAGAGGGGCTGTCTCATTCTGCTTCTAAGATCAGGAAGCTTGCTTCTCCACAGATAAAGCCCCGTTCAGCATCTGTTTTATCAGTGATAAAGGTGATGTTGGGATCTCACATCTGGTGGTGGTTGTTGTTTGTAATCTTACTTCAAAACTCAAGGAGAAGAAGGGTGGCATTTTTGGACTGTCTTCAAATCCCAGTATTGTACATTACTATTTTTCATGGTAAAGATATTTTATTTAAAATCATCTCTTAATAATTCAAAACAAACAAATCACATTCCAAAGAGTAAATGGGCTCTGCTGAAAAACACTGGCATTTTCCTGTAAATGCATGACCTTGAGTGAATTTGGGGAGTCTTCGTTTTGGGCTCTTTGTCTCAGCTACTCTGATGCCTTTGTGATTTAGCTCTTGGGTGACAGCTCAATTTCTGATCCATGACTATACATCCTGATTTTTCCATGACAGTCCTGATGCTCTGGAGAAATATATTAATAGTGTCCTCTTTCATTCTCAAAATTGTTCCACATAGGATCATAGATTAAATGGTCACCTTACAGATGAGTGATCGCATCAGCATGATGAAACAGTATATGCTAGTTCCTTTTCCAAGTGATCTATGCATCAGAATTATACTTAGGTTCACCCAAAAATTAAAAATAAAATATGAAAATATAGTCATGTTTCATTCCAAATATTTCTAGATTTGTCTGCCCAACAGAAAACCGAGATGGAAGAAGGCAAACTAATATCTTTTTTTAAGATTTATTTATTTGAGAGTGAGCGAGAGAGCAGGGGGAGGGGCAGGAGGAGGGGGAGAGAGAGAATCTCAAGCAGACTTTGTGCTGAGTCAGAGCCCAAAGTGAGGCTCGATCTCACAACCCTGAGATCATGACCTGAGCCAAAACCAAGAGTTGGACGCTTAACCTACTGTGCCACCCAGGTGCCCCAAAAGGCAAACTAATATTAATACCTACTGTTTACTTTGCTCTATGTTAGACACATTCACATTTACCAAACTTGTTTAATCCTCAAGATAGATATAATTCCCTTTTATGTGAAACGAGTCTTCAAGAATTAGCTTACAAACCTCAGGGATAACAGAAGAAAAGGAAAGAAAAGTTTTGTGCTGCAGATGAATTTAGGTCAGATTCTTTCATTCCTTTCCAACCACAATGTACCTCTTCCTGGTAACATTATAATATCTTCCATACATTTGGTTAAAGAGCAGAGGTAGGGTAGAAAAAAAAAAACAGGCTTAATTTAATTCTGAAATATTTGGAAAGCCTTGATTTGAGGAAGTGCTGAATATTATATCATAGCTTTAGTTAGTTGTAAACCCTCCCTGACTAATTACTGCTCTAGTTTCTAAGGCCTGTGATTCGACAGTCTTACACAATTCACAGCGCTCACCATAGCACATACCCTCCCCAATGTCTATCACCTAGCCACCCCATACCTCCCACCCCCCACCACTCCAACAGCCCTCAGTTTGTTTCCTGGGATTAAGAATTCCTCATATCAGTGAGGTCATATGATACATGTCTTTCTCTGATTGACTTATTTCACTTAGCATAATACCCTCGAGTTCTATCCACGTCATTGCAAATGGCAAGATTTGGGGGTTTTTTGATGGCTGCATAATATTCCATTGTGTATATGTGTGTGTGTATATATATATATATGTATATATATATATCACATCTTCTTTATCCATTCATCTGTTGATGGACATCTGGGCTCTTTCCATAGTTTGGCTATTGTGGACATTGCTGTTATAAACATTGGGGTGTATGTACCCCTTTGGATCACTACATTTGTATCTTTGGGGTAAATACCCAGTAGTGCAATTGCTGGGTTGTACAGTTGCTCTATTTTCAACTTTTTGAGGAACCTCCATACTGTTTTCCAGAGTGGCTGTACCAGCTTGCATTCCCACCAACAGTGTAGGAGGGTTCCTGTTAAGGGTAGTTTTGTTGTTAACAAATCCTCCTCATTTTCCTTCATCTGAGAATGTCTTGATTTCCCCATCATTTCTGAAGGATATTTTTCTGAGTGTAGGATTCTGGGTTGACAGTTCTTTTAGCGCTTGGGAAATATTAGCCACTTCCTTCGGGCCTCCATGGTCCTGATGCAAGATCTCATATCAGTCAACTCGTGTTTCTTTTATTGGTGAGGTGTTGTTTCTTTCTGGTTGATTTCAAGATGTCCCCTTGTCTTCAGGTTTCAGAAGTTTGATTATGATGTCTTGTTGGGGTTTTCTTTAGGTTTATCCTATTTGGAATTCATGTAGCTTCTTGAATGGTCCACGTAGATACAGATCTCTCTTGACAAAGTTGGAGAAATTTTCAGCCATTATTCCTTCAAATGTTTTTTGTTCCCATCCTTTCTTCCCTCTCCTTCTAGAACTCCAGTGACCCAAATGTTGACCCAGTTTTGTTGTGGTCACATAGGGCCCTGAGGCTTTATTCTTTTCTTTTCCTTTTTTTGGTTTATATTCTCTCTGCACAGCACACTGGGTAATTCCATTGTTCCATCTTCAAGTTTACTAATTCTTTCCTCTTTCCTCTTCATTGTGCTGTTGAGCCCATTCATTGAGTTTTTAATTTTAGTTATTGTATTTGTATTTAAAATATTTCTTTGGTTCTTCTTTATATCTTTTTCCCCCGAGACTTTCTCTTTTTTCCATTTGTTTCAACTATGTTTATAAATCTCATCAACACAATGTTATGATAGCTGTCTTAAAATCCTTGTCATATAATTCAAGCAACATTGGTGTCATCTCAGTCTTGGCATGTGTTTATTGCTTTTTCTCATTCAAGTTGAGATTTTCCTTATTTTGGTAGGAAGAGTCATTTTCTTATTGGGTGTTTTGGACATTTTGTATATTATGAGAATCTGGATCTTATTTAAGTCTTCTGCTTTGGCATGCCTCCCCTGACATCACACCAGTAGGGCAAGGGGGTTTACCACCCATCATACCAGCAGGAAAAGGGGGGAAGAGCTGGGTAGGGTTAGAGATCTAGGTTCTCAATTCAGCCTCTTTTGATATCCTCAGGAGAGGGAGAGGGCAGGCACCTCATTACAGCTGGGTGAGGATGGAAGCCTTAGGCTCCCCACCTGATCTTTGCTGACCAGAGGAGGGTGGGACTCCAGTTTTCTTCATGGCATTTGGCTGGAGTTGGGTGGTTGTCAAAAACTTTCCATCTTGCTGGCCTGGCCCTTTCACGGTCCTTTGGCTGGGGAAAAGAGGATTTCTCTGGACTTTTCTCTCTCTCTCTCTCTCTCTCTCTTTTTTGTCTGTGCCTATCGATGTTTCTGGTTCCAGGCTTCTCCGGCATCCAGTTCAGAATACGTAAGGTGAAAGAAAATCCAGAGAATTGACTTCCATGTTGTTTCTAAGGTTTCTAGGTCTCTAGCTGATCTGTCTTCTTCTCTCAATCTATCCAAGTATTCTTTTTCCTTAGGATTTTATTTATTTGAGAGAAAGAGAGAGAGAGAGTATGAGTGGGGGGGGGGAGAGGCAGAGGGAGAGGGAGAAGCAGACTCCCCACTGAGCATACAGCCTGACGCAGGGCTCAATCCCAGGACCCAAGAATCATGACCTGAGCCAAAGGCAGATGCTTAACTGACTGAGCCACCCAGGCACCCCTCTTTTCAACTATTCTTATGTTTGTTTTATCTACAATGTACAGGTATTACAGGATTTCTTTTCCTTTGGTGCCCACAGTTCTTGGTCACATTGCTTTGAAGAAGGAAGAGGTAGACCAGACGAAGAGTGGTGGGCAGCAAAGCAAAGTTTATTGAGTGAAAGTACAAAGGTTCTGAAGAGGGAGGGGACTCAAGAGGGTTGCCACTGGAGTTTCTAAGTCTAGGGATTTTTATGGGCTTGTTGGCAGGCTGTTTTAATCTGATTAACCCTCCATGATGTACCTATTACATGGGAAAGGGTGGAGGGCTCTTTCCAGGGTGGTGTGAAATTCTTTTAAGGGTGGCTTCCTTTTAGGGTGGGGGGCCCTTGTCCCTGCCTGCCTTTCTTCCAACTATCCTTCATCACAGGGATCTAGCTATACCTAGAGGAAGGAATAGGAAGAATTGTGTCCACTCTGTCTTCTAGCCATAATCTTTTAATTCATTTCATGCACCCACAGAGTCCAAATATTTTGAAGGAACTCTGAGCTCCTCAAAGTTCTATTACCATGGTAGAACTCTAGATCCCTGCATCAACTGGTTCCACCAAATATTCACATACATTTGAGATGTCATTTTGACTGGGGATATTAATTTAAGGGAAAATTTAGATGGACTGACTTATCTTGGTCTAATTTGCCTTTTCAAATTGCATTCTGCCAGATTACTTATGGCCATATTTCTTTTTTTCCCCAAATCATAGGTGAAGTCTTACCTCCTGAGTGAATATTGACTTTTTTCCTAATAGGTGAAATAATTTCAAAAAAGTTTGCTTTGGGTTTAGAAGTGAAACCGAAAGAGGACTTTAGTTGCTTCCATTTTGATCTCAAGCTTTCTAGTTGCGTTCTTTTTTCCAGCTCGTCTCTTGGCTCAGCTGGAAGACTGTGAGGGCAAAGCATCTGCTGATAGGAAGGGAAATTAGCCCCTGAGCCAGCAAGACCTCATGTGATTGACCCCAAGACAGTGACCAATTTGATCTTCACTGCCTACCTGCATGTATCTGATGAAGGATAATTAGAAGGCAGGCAGGGACAAGGTGCCCCCCCCAAGAGAAAACCACCCTTAAAAGGATTTTACACCACCCTAGAAGGAGCCCTCCACTCTTTCCCCTGTGATAGATAGGTGACAAAAACCTGATTGGGTGACAGGCGCTTGAGAGGGTTAATCAGATTAAAACAGCCTGCCAACAAGCCCATAAAAACTCCTAGATTTGGAAACTCTGGGGCAACCCTTTTGGGTCCCCTCCGTCCTTGGGAACTTTGTACCATCACATTGCTATCCCTCAATAAATCGCTCAATAAACCTTGCTTTGCTGCCCACCACTCGGTCTGGTCCACCTCTTCATTCTTAGAAGGGGCGTGACCAAGAACTGTGAGCACTGATGGAGAAAAAAATCCCGCATCATATCCACCCACCTTTGTCCCCATTTTCCTTAAACAAACCTGGAAGTATTTTCTGCACGTGAGAGGTAGTCTTTAGATGTTAGTCCACTGTCTTCCCGGTGTTGGCCTCACTGAAATAAATCCGTTTCTTGTTTCACCACCACTCCGTCTCTGCTGTTGGCTTTTGTCACTGGCCGGTAGCCAAACCTGGTCTGTTTGGGACCCCTGGAAGCCAGGTGCTCTTGTATCCCTGTGCCCCGACTACAAAACTGCCTTCTCTAATCTCAGAGCTCATTTCTAATATGGGCTCCATTTACAGAGTTTACCTGTGAGGTATGGTTGCTGAGTAAATTTCAGAATGTTGTAAATTCCTTGTGAAGGGATGATAAATCTTGCTGCAGTGATGAGCATTCTGGCGTAAGGCATTTCCAGATTGAGAGCATAGATTACGTGCCTGGAGGGAGTCTCCACAGGTGAAGGGGATTGAGGAAGAGCCTACGGGATGAGAAGAAAGAGGGAAGGGTGTGGCATAAGGCAGGAGAGAACCAGTAATGTGGGGGAAGCCCCACAGGTTAGAGTCAGGAGGCCACCCAAGGTGGCATATTCCTGAAGGTTAGTCAATGTGACTGATTTCGCTTATCAGGGCGGAGGAAGCCAGGTCATTTTGTACTATATTATGATAATAAGAAAAACTGTATGACAGGAATTGCAAACTCAGGGGCTACCGGTGCCATGGTGATGACATGGTTATAAAAAATATTTCCCTTCCTTCTTAGCTCTCCCGTAATAAAACCAGTAACTCCAGCCTGATTATCATTGACAAAACTCTACGAAGACTTCCTGTGTCACCCAAGTAAATGCCAGATTCCTGTCAATAATCTATAAGACCCTACACTACTTCTTCCGTAGTATCTCTCTGATCTCTTGTTTTATGTGTTCTGCTCCAAACCAAAATTGCTTTTTGTTGAAGACTCAGGGTAACCTCCCCTGCACGGAATCTCCCCTGGGCCGTTGCCTATGGCTAGAACGCTCTTCACGCGGATGTATGTGTGGCTTACCCTTACGCTTTCGGGTTCCCTCCCAAAGTCTCCTCTGAGTGAGGGCTTCCCTGGCTCCAGAGTTAACACTTTAGCCCTGGACAGCTCTTTATTTCTTCCTGGATTTAATCTTTTTACTTAGTACTTATCTCATCCAATAAACCATATATTTTACTTATTACACTTGATATCTGTCTCTCTCCAACCCCACTAAAACGGAAACTTCACATAACTTTATAATGGTTAGGCTTTTTTTTTTTTTTGCCTGTTGAATCCCTGCTTTATCTCCAGTACCTAGAATGAGGTCTGTTTGAGGTCTGTCCTGCATTAGGTTCTCAGCAGACAGACAAGTATTAAGGGAATGACAAGAAACACATTATGACTGTTGGGTAAAGAATAGTAAGTGGGAAACCTGCAGCAAAGCAGAAAGGGTGTGCCCTTTCTGAAGGGCAGCTGCGACCCATTGGGGCACATGCAAATCCAGTTCCAATGATGCCAGACATTTTGATTTTCAGGAAAAGCTCAGTATCTCAAGTCGTATATACATGTTCCCAATTTTTAATTTTTGTATTTTATTGAGGTATACTTTATGTATAGTAAAGTGCATTTACTTAAGTGTTCAGTTTGACGAGGGTGGTTTTTTTTTTTTTGAAGAGTTAATTTTTAAGTAATCTCTACACCCAACGTGGGACTCAAACTTACACCCCCAAGAGCAAGATTTGCATGTTCCACTGACTGAGCCAGCCAGGTACCCCTCCGCGGGTTTTGATGTATGTATACAACCATCACCACAATTAAGAAACAGAACATTTTCTTTTTTTTTTTAATTTTATTTATTTATTTGACAGAGAGAGACACAGCGAGAGAGGGATCACAAGCAGGGGGGCGTGGGCAGAGGGAGAAGCAGGCTTCCCGCGGAGCAGGGAGCCAGATGCGGAGCTCGATCCCAGGACTCCGGGATCATGACCTGAGCCGAAGGCAGACGCTTAACAAATAAACCACCCAGGCGCCCCAGAAACAGAACATTTTCATGCCCCCAAAAGTTTTCTTGTGCACCTCGCAGTGCTTTCCTCCCATCCCAACATCCTTGAGCCACCGATCTGCTTTCTGTCAATACACTGGCTTGCATTTTCTAGAACATTATACAAATGGAATCATGCAGTATATGCTTTTTTTTCTGACCTCTTGCACTTAGCATAATGACCTTGAGAGTCAATCATGATGTGTATATAATTCATTTTTTAAAAAATTGTCAAGTAGTGCTTTCTAGGATGAATATGCCACCATTTGTGTATCCATTCACCTGGCGATGGACATCTGGGTTGTTTCCGGTTTTGGCAATGACAAATAAAGCTGCTGTGAATATTCATGCACAAGTCTTTGTGGGGGGCTATGTATTCATTTCTCTGTAATTCTCCTGATTTTTAAGTATTGGTCACTAGTATAAGCAAAATTTCGAACCCAAGCAGGCCAATAAAGAGTGGTTCAAACAAAGCGTACAGCCAGATCCAGCCTGTGGTGGCCAATTTGTGGTAGGTACTGGTGTTCTATGCTTCTTTTATTTTTTTAAGATTTTTCTATTTGAAAGAGAGAGAGAGGGAGGGAGAGGGAGAGAGAGCACAAGCATGCAGAGGGGCAGAGGGAGAGGGAGAAGCAGACTCCTTGCTGAGCAAGAAGCCTCCCAAGGTGAGACTCGATCCCAGGACCCTGGGATCATGACCTGAGCCAAAGGCAGACGCTTAGCCAACCGAGCCACCCAGGCACCCCTATGCTTTTGTTTGGTGACACATATATCCACTGGTTCTTTAGTTACACTGGCCTGAGACTTGAGCCTAGATATTTGCATTCACCATTCTGAGGTTAGGTCATGGGGAGACCGTGAGAGGAGGCCAGCATGTATGACCTTGGTAGTGCTCCTCTGCCTGGGGACCCTCCACAGGGCCCAGCTGTAAGGGGTTGACCCTTCCACAGCAAAGTTGGGTTCTAGGGACAACAGGGCATACTGGCACATCTCCTCCGATGGACTGGACCCGTCAGGACAGTTGTCATAAGTCTGTTTGGGGTGCTTACTGGGGGTACTTCCGTCTGGCCCCCCACCACTCCACCCAGAAAGCTGCCTGGGAGTCAAACAGGCTTCTTTCCTTTCTGTGTGGGTGGCCCGCCGGTCCCTTCGCTCTGGGTGGCCTCCTGAAGGGCCTTGCAGTGAGATTTCCAGGAAGGCCGAATACAGGGATCTTTTGTTCTCTTTCACATGAGGAGGAGGGAACACTACAGGACAGCTTTGGACATGAAACCCTGTTTATTTACTTTTCATTTCCTTTCTATCAGAGGTAGAGAAAGGGGAAAAGAGGTCACTCCCAGCTCTGGAAGGTAGCAGTGTCCTCTGTGCAAAGGGAATGTTCATAGAGGAAGGTCAATTTGGGCAAAGAGAGGGGATGGTGGCGTCCTGAGACCTGCAGTCCCTTGGCTGAGATGCTGGCAGGCACCCACTAGCGGTAGGGCAGCGTTCTCTGAGGACCACGTGAGGAGGGCTCCCCACTGGGGTTCTGGCAGGGAACATCGCCGCAGGAGAGGTGGCAAATGGGAGACCCCCGTGGTGGCCGAGAGGGTGGTTTCAGGGCACACGTGGGACATCCCCTGCAGACTCCTCAGTGTGGGATGAACTTGAAGGGACTGGGCTTCTGCAGATCAGGTGTGAAGCAGCCCAGAGGACTATTGCTTTGTTATCAGTATTATGCCTCTATCCTTGAAAATTAAAAAAAAAAAAAGGACTTAATTTTTTTCTTTTATTATAACAGTAGTACACACTTGTAAAAATTCCAAAAAATTCAGAAAATGAAGAATTATATAAAAGTCATTGGAGTTTCCACTATGTAGAGATAGCCACTGTTAACTTCTGAAGAATATCTTCCTAGATTTTTCAATATTCAGGGAGCCAGGATATATCTATACTATAACATATAATATATCATATGGAATGTGTAATATACTGTATATTATATGCCATTTATATATACATATACATATACATATACACATGCATACCTAGGCACACACGTATCTCATGATGAAGACGTCTTATTCTGTTCCCTTCTTCATGGGGCTGCATGTGGGCCCGCACCAAGGCTTCCTGGGAATCAGGCAGGAAAAAGGCTCAGGGAATCTAAGGGCTCACCGCAGTGCCCCTGAAGCCTTGAATAAAGTCCACAAAAACTCATGAAAGACTTACGGGGACTGGAGTTATTGTGAAGGGGTAAGTGTCATATTGGAGTTCTATGAGGTGAAACAAGACCATTGCACATGGGTACAGAGGTTCAGAGGCAGATGGAAGGATGAAGTAAACCTCTGGGAAGGAGTCAAACTCTCAAAGGCCTTGGCGTTAGTATTAATCTAATCCATTGTCACTAGGTCCAAAGCCGGTTCAACCCCAGTGGGGGGCTTAGCTACTATTTGGCATTCTCTCTCTCTTTCTCTTTCAATGCATATGTATATATTAATACCTATATATGAATATATATCAGTACATACATATGTATATGTCCACATATATATATATGTATAATAACTTTAAAGGAAGTTATTATACAACCTATTGTGTTGGGTGATGTGTTTTTTTTTAAATTGTTATACAAGTTATATATATTATACAAATTGTATATACAAGTTTCACTTAGCATATCTTAAATACCTTTCTATGGCAACAAGACATTTCCAGATACTGACTTTTTCATAGCAGCATGATATTCTACTATTTGATTGGATCATAATATGAACTCTTCTGTGATTGAACAGATTATTTCAGTTTTTCATAATAAATGTTTTGCATATATATTGATGTATATTTTGTCTAATAATTTTTTAGGATACATTCCTAGAAGTAACGATTGCTGGGTCATAGAATATGTCCATTTTGAAGGTTTTGTGGTACAAATTACCAAAGCCCCTTCACAAAAATGGTAGTAACTATTTTCCAACTAATTCTGTATGTAGGCTCATTTTCCTAGATGTATGCTTACTGTCAGTGGATAAGGTGATTCTTAAATATTTTTGCAATCTGTTAGATAAGGAATTTTAGATTTTTTTTTTAAATCTATTTTTATTTTTTATTTTTTTTAAAGATTTTTATTTATTTATTTGACAGAGACAGAGAGAGACACAGTGAGAGAGGGAACACAAGCAGGGGGAGTGATAGAGAGAGAGGCAGGCTTCCCGCCGAGCAGGGAACCCGATGCGGGACTCGATCCCAGGACCCCGGGATCATGACCTGAGCCGAAGGCAGACGCTTAACGACTGAGCCATCCAGGCGCCCCTACACCCTACTTTACATTATAGTGATTTGTGTATTTTTCTCCCTTATGAAATTACAGAGAACTTGAGGGCAGAGTCCTTGTCTTGTATATATTTGTCTCTTCCTGGGGCAAGATACAAGATAAAATAATGAATAGCATAGGAATGGTCTTTGTTCTCTTGGGACTCTTTTAAGATTAATCAGGGTGAAAGAACTGAGTGTGGTGATGGGATATAATATGAGATAGAAAAATATATGAGGGATGGATAGGAGGAGATAGGTATTGCTCAATAAATGAGTGCCGATCGAGAGAGGGAAAGTGATTCTTTTTAAAAAGCATGCTTGATCACCAATGAAAGAGGAAGAGAGGGGAGCCTGCGTGGCTCAGTAGGTTGGGTGTCTGTCTTCGGCTCAGTTCATGATCTCAGGGTCCTGGGATCGAGTCCTGCATCGGGCTCCCTGCTCAGCGGGGAGTCTGCTTCTTCTCCTTCTGCCCCTCTGCCTGCTTGTGCTCTCCCTCTCAAGTGAATAAATAAAATCTTTTTTTAAAGGAGAGAGAAAGAGAAAAATATGAAGAAAGGAATCAAAAGGAAATGCGAGGTGTCGATGCATATGAAAATTGAAAGAGGAGGAAGAGAAGGGGGAGGTGAAGAACAGGCAGGAGTTTAAGCTAGTGGGTTAGCTGAGAGGTACATCTAGAATGTCACCAGGACATAAAAGTGTCACTAGATTGTAGCTGGATATTTGGTCAACAAATCTCACAGTAGTAACAACTCACTCGCCGCTGGATCCTGCGAGCCCCCTTTCCTGTCCTTCTCAGAGTTTAGTGATGGGATAGGAAGGGCCAGAAGAAACCAAGGATAACTAAAGAGCCCATATGACTACTGGAGTCATGATGACACCATTCATAGAGAAAAGAAGTAGGTGAAGAAATTAGTTAGGTCTTAGGTTTGCTTTCAAACTTAAGTTCCAGGTGTGAGCAGCTTGTCCAGGTGGATGTAACTAATGGAATGTACACTGGAGAAAAGTTCCCTTTGGAAATAAACATTTGAATAATGCATATTGAAGCCATGACATTGGATAAATTCCTGAGGGAAAGGACAGAGATGAAGATAAGCCAAAGAATTAATACTGAATTTGAGGGTCGTCATCTAGGTGGTTCCTTCAGGTGGCAAAAGGAGGAAGAGGTACGAAGGAAACTGGAGTTGTCTGTGGAGGAAGAGCGAAAAAAATGTGGTGTCAGCGAACCCAAGAGAAGAAGATGTTAAGTGCGGTAGACGACCAATGGTGATAAATGACGTTGTGACCACATTAAAGAAGTTGAGGATAAAGATTGGATTTGGGGATAAGAAGATCAGTGGTGACATTTAGGAACCATTTTAGTGAGGTGGAAGAAATGGACATTAGCTGATAGGGGAGGAGTGAACAATCAAGAGGGAAGTTACTGGGGAGTCCTCTAGCATGGCATCCCCTGGGTGCTCAGTAGAAATGCACATTCTCAGCCCTTACTGAATCAGACTGTGTTCTAACACCATTCCCCAGGTGATCCATACGCGTGATCGTGTTTGAGAAGCCTCAGAGTATTTGTTCAAGGTGATGAGTAGGGACTGAACTTGACAGTAGTACCTTGAGGTGACAGCACATTTTTCAGAAGTGGGGAGAGGTGCACAGGTTTTTGGTCAGAAAGGAAGGGACGGGAGGTGGGGACGATATTCAAAGGAAAGAGCTGAAGAAAGGAAATGGATGGAACCAGGAGCAGGAGGAGAGAAGCTTCTCTGCAGGAAGGATGGAGGATGGAGGGAGGAGGAGAGGGAGGTGTGGTCACAGAAGGTGGAGAAAAGGTGGTCGTTTCTCACATAATGTGCAGCCTTGGAGACAGGGGTTGGCCTGGTCATTTATCGTTGGACCATCCTAAGACACTGCTGCCCCTTAGTCATGATTCATGGAAGGAAAACAGGTGAGCAGGGTGAACATCAGCAAAAGTAGAAGTCCCCATTGTCATTGTCATGACTTCAAGGGCATCGGAAGGAGACTCTTCCGCAAAGTTATTTCCTCAATCTTAAACGTTTTTTTTTCTCATTAAATGGCTTTATTTGCATCTTAAGTGGATATTTTGAACTAAGTTAACCTCTCTCACATGTGGCTTCCTTAAAGCGGAAGGTTACACTAAAATTAAGTTTTCCTGCAATTAATATGATTTTAGTATTCAGGGTCTGTGCGTGGGCCCTTAAACTTGTTTTTGCAAACTTGTTTTCAGGTTAAACAAAAAAAGAATGAAAAGTCGTACAGCTTAAAAAGAACTCTGACTGGGGCACCTGGCTAGTTCAGTCGGCAGAGCATGTGACTCTTTATTTCAGGGTTATAAGATCGAGCCCCACATTGGGTGTAGAGATGACTTAAAAATAAAAATCTTAAAAAAGATAAAAATGAAATAAAATAGGGTTTCTTTTGTTTCTTATTTGCAAGCCCAAGCCTACTACATAATTAAAGCATACATTTATTCAGGATGTCCCAAGAACACCTTGCTCCCCTACTGTTAATGGATGTAACAAGAAAGTATGAGGTAACAGAACAGTCTGCAGGCCAGATGCTGCTGCTTGATCTTTGACTTCCAAAAGAAAACCACAAAAACCTTTCCTGGTAAAAATGATTGGCATCCTTAGAAAAATTTGCTCAAGAGGAGAAACCGGTCATAAGAATTTGCAAAGGGGACTAAGTCTCTCTTCCCTTGACCTTCTTTCCCTCATTCTCTTAAAATCGGAAGCAGTCTTTAGAACCAGAACTTATTTAAAAAAGATAAAAGAAGTTTCTTGTGTCCTCCTGATGGCCCATATTTTGATACAGGGGGCAGAAGTGTGGGAGAGCATGATCATGGGAAATGTGTGGTGACCTGGGAAGAGAACCTGCCAAAGGTGAAGGAAAATGACGAGATATTGCACACCAAAGAGAAATTTCTCCCATTTCACAAATGTTCTTAGAGTTGCCCTAAAATGAATTTCCCTTCAGTGCAAGTGAGTTTAGCATTCACATTATAGGAATGGCCCAGTACTTATTTCCAAACCTGTTTTAAAAAATAGTTCTGATGTTTTCACCTATGGTTTTCATTTCTACTAACATCAAAGTTCAGCTTTCCAGTAAGTCCCTCGGAGTTAAGATTGAAAATACGCTCTCCTCTTTCTTTTTTTTTTTTTTTCAACTGATTATGAAATAATGCAGAGACAGAATGTACTCCATACACCAGGCAGGGTTTGAGGTTTTTAAATCCAGTGTAAAGAGTCAGTGGATGGAAATAGATCCAGATTCCTACACTGTTTGTCAAACATTCATGGCATATCTGCTTCAAGTCACAGTGCTCCCAGCTCTGTTCATTTTATAGCAAAACTGGTTTCATGCAATTTCATAGTTGGGATTTTTGTATAAGGTGAAGTTGAGAAATCTTTTTTTTTTAAAGATTTTTTTTATTTGAGAGAGAGAGAGAGCATGAGTTGGAGGAGGCACACAGGGGGAGAGAGAGAGAGAGAGAGAATCTCAAGCAGACTGGGTACTTGAGCGCGGAGCCCATTTCAGGGCTTGATCTCATGACCCTGAGATCATGACCTGAGCCGAATCCAAGAGTCAAACATTTAACCAACTGAGCCACTCAGGCACCCCGAAGTTGAGAAATCTTAACTCGTTCTCACCTACTTGGCTTCAGTTTAAAATCTTTTTATGATTTAGGCAGAAACCAAAATACATCTAAACTGTAGAAATCAGGAGAGCTCATTGCCACGGCAACGTGCCTTTGCCTCCCTTGGCACTTTGGGAATGGCACCCTGTAATCACCTCACTTCTGCTGGTGCTATCTGCCACCTCGGATTTCTTCCTCAGGGTAGTTTCAGTGAGAAGTATGGGCCTCTCACCCAGGTAGAAAATTCCTGCCCTTGACATAAGCCAGCAGGTAGGTAGGGTCCCTAAGACCTGTGACTGCTTGTTGTCTTGAAATTCTGCTGATGCAGAAAATGATGCCTGGCACACCCCAGAATTTATATTTTTTCTTTTGCTCAAAAAAAAAAAAAAAGTTAGAACATGTCAGGATTAGGTTTGCAGGGTTTTAACACAGTTCTGGGAATATCAGTCATTGCGCAAGAGAGCAGCCCAGGGGTATCTGTGTGCCCCGCTTCAAACAGCTAGGTAAACAGCATTCCTCTCTGGAGTCCAGCGTCAAGGCCTTCCTTGCCTCGCTAGTGCAATGACTTCCCTGTGGTCCAGTGAGCTGGCTTCTCATTTGAACAGCTGCTCAGCCTCTGAGTTCCTGCGTAGAGGGAGGGTGGCAGCATGTGAGGTCTCTCTTAAGGATTCCAGCCAAAGTTTGCAATCTCAAATGTTTACAGGGGACAGATAGGTGATACCCATTGAGCAAGGTAGGCACATGGAGACGCAAAGAACCACAGCGCTCTTGCCCAATATAAAGGCCCTGGCTTGGTTTAAAGTGGCCAGCGCCTCTTTGCTCCATGTAGATTCTGTCATCCGGCAATGTGACTCCATGTTGCAAAATCTTCTGATTTGTCAAGAGGGGCCAGATATTTATGGGAAATCTATTCATCATAAACTGTCGGCAACAAAGTCATAAAGTGTTCATCAAATGTTCAAAAACATGTCGCCTCCTTCAAGTCTTTGCTCAAATGCCACCTTGTCAGTAAGGATTTCCCTGACTACCCTGTTTTTTTTTAAAGATTTATTTATTCGAAAGAGAGAAAGAGAGTAGGGGGAAGGGGCAGAGGGCGAGAATCTCATGCAGACTTCCGGATGAGCATGGAGCTCAATGCCGGTGGTGATCCCACGACCCAGGAGATCATGACCTGAGCCAAAAGCACCAGTCAGAGGTTCAACCGACTGAGCCACCCAGGTGCCCCCTGAGGACCCTATTTTAAATGATACTCCCTGCTTCGCTCTGCACTTCCTTATTCCCGTTCTCTGCTTTATTTTCTCCATAGCACTCCTTGCTATCCAGTATCAAGGGTGGAAACTTTTATCCAATTGCTCCTCTTCTGGATGTCCAGCATCAACAACAGTGTTTGGCCCACAGAAGGTACTCAGGAATATTACTGAATAAATGCAGGTCCAGTACACAGAGACAGGACTAGAGTAAGGTGAGTGCGGCCCCTAGGAGGGCCCGGAGCTTGCAGAACCACTGGAGTGAGCACCTTCCTAAATTTTGTATCCCAGATGCCACACCCTTCTCATCTCAGTCACTTCCCTGTTGATGCACTAGCCACAGTGGTCTCTGACATGATTTTGAGGGCAGGGTAAGAGACAGGAAAATGGATTGGAGCGTTTAAGAATTCATATGCTGCTCTTATTTAAAAACACAGTAGCCCCGGTAAATCTCGAATATGCACAGGTGATACTGGCTAAGAATGGTGCATGATCTTCAGCTCGAATGCATTTCTTCTGGGGATTGGGAATTAAGAGTTTATGCTCTTTTCTGTGTTTTTACATAGAAAAAAAACATAAAATCTGATGAGCTCATGTGAAAATTTCCATCAGTGAGGAGAGACAAAATTGATTTCAAGTCTAGGCCCAGGAGGACGAGAGTTGAGTGCCTATTTATTGAAAAGCACCAAACTCCGGAACAAATTGAAAAAAGAAGGTGTGTCTGTGGCAGAAATAGTATAACCAGTTTCAAATAACCCAAAGAACCCGTTTCAAATTGAAGTCAAGGCAAAACTTTGAATGAAAGGTAGTAATCATAGGAAAATTTTCAGATACTGCAACGGGCCAACCAAAGTTTTTTATATATAGTTCTGCTGGCTGAAAGGGATGTCATTCTGACCTCAGACCCACCAGAGTGACAATGAGCCATACTATAAAAGGATTAATGTTACGGGTTGTTAAATAGGAGATTCCGACCGAGGCTCTGAGATGGGGTAGCTATCAGGTAACAAAGGGGCTATTGAGGCCGATCAAAATGCAAAACGTTCAAGGAACCACTTGAGAACTGGTTTGTCCCGCAGAGTGCGGTGGGAGGGACCCATCAAGAGCACCTCTAAAGCACCCACAATATTCTTCATGGGAGAATCAGCTTTAGGCGTCTGCCTTGCCAGATGGTGCAAAGGAAGGACACGAGTCAAGAAAGAACTTTCTGGACTCCTTTCCCTTCTTCCCTCCAACCCCGGGCTTCTAGGAGCCATGTTTAGTGGGTGAAGAGAGAAAGAAATGGCCACTTCCACTCCTTGAAGTCTACCATTGCTTGGACCGTGAAAAGATCCATTGACTCACAGAAAGAGTTCTGCGTATTACATGGGACTCAGCTCATTATCAAATGAAAACTGTTTTGTGACATAAAGTGACCCAGGACAGCCTGTTTCCTAAGAGTGGGCAGAAAAGTCATAGAACAGGCTGGATTTTGTTAAGGGAAAGGGGAAATAAAACACATTTTAAAGGGACAGTGGGAGCAAAGCCCGAGTTTCTTTCGATCACATCTCACGAATGTGCCTGTTCAGTGGCCTAATTAATCAGCAGACCCTGCAGTGATCCTATGACCAGTCTCTGCAATTCTTGTTAAATTATCTAGAAAACTTGCTCTTAGGAAGGAAAACTAATGAGAATAGCTTAATAAGAGTGAAAAAAAAGAAAAGATG
This sequence comes from Callorhinus ursinus, assembly GCF_003265705.2. Taxonomy (NCBI): domain Eukaryota; kingdom Metazoa; phylum Chordata; class Mammalia; order Carnivora; family Otariidae; genus Callorhinus; species Callorhinus ursinus. The sequence continues at coordinate 1,763,758 of NW_027397092.1, read as the reverse complement.
ATCAGGTGTCGCCTTAGGGGCATTTGTATCGCTGTGTCGTCAGTCCCTGGGAGTCAAAGAAATTTCTTAGCTCAGGCTGCTATAACCATCACAAGAGTGGTTCAAAGAACAAATATTTATTTCTCACGGTTGTGGAGACTAAGAAGTCCAAGATCAAGGCACCAGCAGATCTGGGGTCTGGTGAGGACATTCTTTCTGGTTTGTAGATGACCGGCTTGTCCTTGTATCCTCACATAGCAGAGAGGAAGCAAGTTTTCTCGTGTCTGACCTTAAAAGGTCCCTAATCCCAACATAGGGTTCCACCCTTATAAAGGCCCCATCTCCAAATCATATTGAGGATTTGGGTTTCAACCCAGGAGTTCTGGGGCGGGGTGGGGGGGAGACACAAACATTCAGTCTAGAGTAGGTAGTGAAGGAGTTCACAGTAAAGGTCTTGGGAGGAAGAATGGACCCGTGGAGTCCTGGGGAGCTTGGTGGTGGGGTCTTATCCCTTAATCTTGGATTTACCCCTCACCAGTTATGAAAGATGAAATTCTTTGTCCAGACCTTTCAATCTTGTTGTAAAAGGAGATTTTGAAGCACAGTTAACAGACTCTAGTAAGTGAGAGAACTAGGGATGTATTGTTGAATTAGGTAAGGAAGTGGAAGGAGTGCAATCTCGGAAGGTGGATCTCCCACTTAAGGCTCTGTGCATCTGTTTTCTCACCCATAAAAAATATGGATATTGGGGCGCCTGGGTGGCTCAGTTGGTTAAGCGACTGCCTTCGGCTCAGGTCATGATCCTGGAGTCCCAGGATCTAGTCCCACATCGGGCTCCCTGCTCAGTGGGGAGTCTGCTTCTCCCTCTGACCCTCTCCCCTCTCATGCTCTCTCTCTATCTCATTCTCTCTCTCAAATAAATAAATAAAATCTTTAAAAAAAAATATGATATTAAGACTGCTTTTAGGATTGTCAGGTGGATGAATTGAGAATGTATATATAAATAGAGTAGCTTGCATATTGTGGGACCACAGCCAGCATTCAATAAATGAGAGCTATTATTATTTTTTTTTCCCCAAAGATTTTATTTATTTATTTGTCAGGGAGAGAGAAAGAGAGCACAAGTAGGGGGAGCAGCAAGCAGAGGGAGAAGCAGACTTCCCACTGAGCAGGGAGCCCAATGCGATGCGGGGCTCGGTCCTAGGACCCTGGGACCATGACCTGAGCTGAAGGCAGATGCTTAACTGGCTGAGCCCCCCCGGGGCATCCCAAGAGCTATTATTATTATTAAAGTAGAAGATGCACCATTTACATTGAGAAGAAAATCACTTGTATCATTACATTACTTATCTCTGTCATCATCATTATTATGCAATGGAAGGCTTATGAACATTCTTGCAGAAATTTTATATGAGAAGAAATGTATTTATTGAGTGTAATCTGCTTGCCTTCCATGAACACAAGGAAGCACATGACTGAAGACTTGTATAATAGTCAGAGAAAGACCTCCACATGTACCCTACTAGAAAATGGTCAATTTTATTTCACACCCTAAAGATATGTTTGGAGGGTTTCAATAATAACTTCCAAATTCCTTAAGAAGATTAGGAGGGCTGTTCCAAAGTGAGTGATTTTTTTTCCTTAGCCACTCTGTCTTCAAAAGGGAAAAGGCTGAATTATTTTGGGGTGGTGGAAACTCACATTACTACAGCTAAAGCGACAACTCCTCATGCAAATAATTACATGATTTTTTTTGTTTTATGCCATCTTGGTAAATATTTATAGGACCTGACCAACCAAACTGGGATGATTTCCCAGAGTCCCAGAGGGTAAAACTTTTCAAAGTTTTTAGATGAGTGTCTGTAGGTTTTAGAAGTTTCAACAAGATATAGCTTAAGTTGTGGCTGATAGAACAAATATCGTCCCTCCACATGCCAATACGGTTAGCAGCGTGCATGCCATCAGCAGATAAGAATGGATGATGAGATTCTGGCCCTTTCTTAACCAGTAAAAAGTTGTGATCTTGATAGTGGTTACATAACTGATTGCACAGGTAGATATTAGAAGACTGGTATTAGACCGTTCACGTATTGCTCATCTATGCCTAAGTCCCTGATTTTCAATATGCCATCCCACTGTCTTCCTGAACTTCTTCGGGAACTGTTCTCCCTCATCAGAGCTCAGGTTCTGGGGCCCTCAGTGAAATGCTGGTGCACTTGTGAGCCCAGAGTAGGGATTTTTGAGGATGGGAAAATAAGATGTACAATTTTGGAACTTTATTTTCTACTACCCAAACTGCGTCTTGATTGTACTAGTTACATGTGTGCATCTCACACACACACGCTTCAAAACTCACTGAACTGTATGCTTAAAAGGGATGCACTTAATTATATCTCAATCCAACTGATTAAAAAACTGTAGCATAAAATAATTGCTACAATCAGATTATTAATATTAATTAAAATAGTATGCTAATAATCAGATTATTAATTACTTCTCAATAAAATAATAATTGACTTTAAAAACCAAACCCTTCAGTGGCTGCCATTTACCTATAAGATTAAATTCACACTGCTAAAATAGATATTTAAATCTCTCTTCTATATGGTCCCAAGCTACCTTCAGCAAAGGTTTTTAACCTCTTTTGTGTTACGGATCCTTTTGGTGGTCTGGTAAAAACTATGGACGCCTTCTTTTTTTTTTTTTTTTAAGATTTTATTTATTTATTTCACACAGAGAGACATAGCGAGAGAGGGAACACAAGCAGGGGGAGTGGGAGAGGGAGAAGCAGGCTTCCAGCCGAGCAAGGAGCCCAACGCGGGGCTCGATCCCAGGACCCTGGGATCATGACCTGAGCCGAAGGCAGACGCCCAACGACTGAGCCACCCAGGCGCCCCCTATGGACGCCTTCTGAGAGTAACATTTTTAGACGCATAAAACAAAACACACAGGAGTACAAAAGAAACCAATTATATGGAAATGATAGCAAAATACCTGTACAGTTTGTGACATAGTAGTATATGTTCTTCTTTTTTAACTCATGACCTAACAAGATCTAGCATAAATTTCTTAACCACCGTAATTTCAAAGTACTGACGGGCATAAACGATAGTTTAAGAAGTCTCCAGCCATAACGTGAAAGGAAATAATCTGTGACTTTTATTGGTGAGGAAGTAACACATCCTGCTAATAGTCTTATGGGTTTTGTTTTTTTGTGTTTTTTTTTGCCCACATTCACAATGGAAGGAAATGCTAAATTTCAGTGAGAGGTCCATGAAAATAAAGGTGGCTTTTTTTTCTGTCAAATTCAACCTCCCTCCACACACATCGTCCCCCCACTCCTTCCCTGCCTTCGTTCCCAGTTAAAAATGCCTGCCTATTGCCGACCGAGTTCCCCGACAGGCCCCAAGACACCCCCTGCTTGAGTGCAGAGGTCCCCATCCTAAAAGCCACGGAGACAGCAGGTGCTGTGAGTGTGTGAACAGTGACGACTGATACAAAGCCCATGTCTTTGCTCGGGGCATTCACGGAAAAACTTTTCTTTTTTTTTTTTTTCCTTTCCTTTCCTTTTTTTTTTTTTTTTAATACAGTAATGTACTCGCCAAGGAAAGATTAGCCCTGAGCTGGCCAGAGTGTGTGACTACTGTTTAATCAACCAGAATGAACTGCCAGTTCTCCTCCTGGGGCCCGCCCCTGCCACATCTCCAGAGAGTTTCCCTTCTGCAGAAAGTTAAGTTCTTTCCCCTCTAATCTCTATTAATCAAAACACAGCTAGTTCAGAAGTTGGCATTTCCTGCTTCCCCTCGCTGGAAGTCATCTGGCCCTTGTCTGAGCTCCCAGAACACTTGGTTCAAATCTTTGTCTGTGTTCTGTTCTGTTCTTTTTGTTTTGCTTTTTAAGCACAGGTCATATTTTAGCTTGTATTGTGTTGACTGATGCGCACGTTTCACCTGCTCTAATCCATCGCGAGCTCCTGGACAGCAGGACACTGCCCTGTTTCTCTTTGCAGCGCCCCCCGCCCCCCAGGGCCTGCACTCTGTGTGCACAGAACTGAGGGGACAGAGGAGTCAAGCTAATTGTATGCAGTCAGCCCCTGCCTCCCTCCCTCCCTGCCTCCCTGCATCCCTCTGCCTTATGTCTTTGTCTCCTTTACCCCTAGGTTCTTTTTCTCCAACCACTAGAACTAAAGCCCCGACCTAACCTTTCTTTCATGGAAGGGCTTACAGTGTAGCCACAAACCTCCCAGCCAGAAAAGTAACTGATGTTACTTAAAGTCTTCCTCCAGGAATGAATATTCCTTTATTCAATCATCCATTCCTATAATCCCTTAGAAACCAAGTGAGAACTTACCGTATGAAATACATCAGGCTCAGATCACACTGTGATACAAGTTTGTGAAACTGTTTCTTGGTAGCTTGGAGACTTCTTCCTGAAGGGCACTCATTCCTCGTCTCATGGGGTGGACGTGCCCAAAGAGCATTCTGGTAGCATGGTTGGTCAGTGGTGCCCAAGGTCCACTTGAATTCCCATTGCCGTGGACTCTGAAGTTCTGTTGAAAGGCATGAAAAATGATAAAATCTTACTTTGCATCCTGGTTTTTAAAATTCTTTGCAGCATGGCCTTGAGTAGATTACTGAAGATCTCTGAGCCTCCATTTTGTCATCTGTAAAATATGGGTGGTAACAACATCTACCCCCCAGGGTCATTTGATGGCTACATGAGTTAATACATGTACAGCGCGTAGAACAGTGCCTGGCACATGGTAAGGGCTCAGTGAACATCACCATTGCTAGCTAAAACAAAACACCCCCCAAATATCTGTTCCCTATCTAAGCACCTGCTGCAGGCTAGCACTGAGTTAGCAATCAGGTTAAATGAAGCTGAGCAAAACATAGCAAGGAGTTCATAACTTAATAGAATGGTTTTCAATCTGTAGACTGGAGATTCCTTGGGGAGACACTTTTCTGGGAATCTGTTTGTTCATCAGACTGAATAAATCATCTGCCTCAGACATATATGCTTTATTTTTTAAAATGTATGCATGACTGGGATTAATACATGTCAAAATCATTTAGACGGATGCCTTATTTCATATTTTTTGTCATTCTATATTACCTCAACTGGTATCAAGGGAATAAATGTGATCATGTGGTGGTTCCCAACATTTTTTGGAGGATATCAAAAAGTTCTTCTGGCTAAACTGTGTGGATCTATTGACCGAGTGGACAGCATGGTATGATAGAAACCCAAACAATCATGTTGGCTTAGGCAGAGGAAATTCTGCCCCTGAAGAGTGGCAGTCAGTACGAAGATACTGCAGGATAGAGACCGACTTTCAGGGACTATTTCACCAAAAGTTTCCAGGTGCTCCCCCCAAAAAGTTGGGAACACTTCACATAAAAAAAAAGAAGTAGAGGGAAACTCTCAAAATGACCACACAAAGAGGGCTTCTGTTCAGGAGCAAACTCTACTGTTTCTTTGATCCAGCTGATGAGGGAGAAGGTCTTTAAGATTCCCAGGATCAGAGGGAGCAACCCCTGGTTGCTAATGCAGGACTTCTGTGGATGCCTTGTGGGTGTGGCTACTGATGGAGGGGCCCCTAAAGAGCCCGAGTTTGCAGAGAAGCATTCGATTCCCTTCCTCCCTGGCTGCTGTTCTAGTCCTTTAGGAATTTAGGAATTGTTCATCCTCACAGGGTCAGTTGCTAACCAGCAGGTTTAAGTTCTTAGATCACCTCTTTTTATAATAGATGACACTATGTGCTGGGGGTGGGGGTGGGCGAAGCAGGAATGAGATGGATTCTGGTCCCTGTTACAGTTTGAATTTTCTGTCTTGGCAGTCCTAGGTAAAGTCTTTAAAAGACCGCAATGACTTTTCTGGCAAAATTACTGGGAACCGTTGCCAACACTAAGAAACTCACTCATACTCAGAAACTCAGAGATTGGATATGTGCGAACCTCCTACCTTTTCCTTTAAAGTCCCATGCTTTAAATATAGTCATGGTGCAGTGTTCCTTTGTAGAGAAGATCATTAATATTTCCATTATGATCCAGAGGAAAAGGTCAGTATGCTTTTCTGCACACGGGTCTTGGTGATCCTTTGATATTTATTTCATTCTCAGGGCCCTTGGTGATCTCCATGGGAAAAAGAAATCTCCCTGTTTTTGTGTTCTGTTTTGCTTTGTTTGATTTTTGTTTTCTTGTCTGGGAACTAATGTCTTTGGTTACTCCCAGAAAAATTGTAATGCAGTGCCAAGTGTATTGGCTGGCAGCAGACATTCACTACAAGTCTACTGATTGATGAAAGAAATGATTTTTCCCCTACCAAGCTGTGTTAGCCCTCCTTAATCACATTGCCATATGTGAGGTGTTTCCCTCCAAGCACTTACCTTCTTTCACTCAAAAAGCTGCAATGGGCCAATAAACAAGTGGTATTGTTTTGCAGTTATGCGCATAAGCTTTGCAGCCAAACATACCAACCTATGAATTCTGGTTCTGCAAATATCCTATGGGTGATCTTGAACAAACAGCTCTGGAGCCTCAGTTTCTTCTTCATTAACATGCATTCATCAACAAAACTAAAAAGCAACCTATGGAATGGGAGAAGATATTTGTAAATGACATATGTGATAGAGGATTAGTATCCAAAATATATAAAGAACTTCTACAACTCAACACCCAAAAAACAAATAATCCAATTAAAAAATGGGCAGAAGACATGAACAGACATATCTCCAAAGAAGACATCCAGATGGCCAACAGACACATGAAAAGATGCTCAACATCACTTACCATCAGGGAAATGCAAATCAAAAGTACAATGAGATATCACCTCCACCTGTCAGAATGGCTAAAATTAACAACACAAGAAACACCAGGTGTTGGCAAAGATGTGGAGAAAAAGAAACCCTCGTGCACTGTTGGTGGGAATGAAAATTGCTGCAGCTACTATGGAAAACAGTAGGGCGGTTCCTCAAAAAGTTAAAAATAGAGGGGTGCCTGGCTGGCTCAGTCAGTGGAACATGCATCTCGATCTCAGGGTTGTAAGTTCGAGCCCCACGTTGGGTGTAGAGAATACTTAAACGTAAAATCTTTTTTAAAAAAGTTAAAAATAGAACTACCTTATGATCTAGCAAATGCGCTACTAGGGATTTACCCAAAGAATACAAGAACGCTAATTCAAAGGGATACGTGCACCTCTATGTTTATAAGCAGCATTATTTACAATAGCCAAGATATGGAAGCAGCCCAGGTGTCCATCTACAGATGAATGGATAGAGAAGCTGTGGTATATATATATAATGGAATATGACTCAGTCATCAAAAAGAATGAGATCTTGCCATTTTCAATGACATGGATGGAGCTAGCGTGTATAAAGCTAAACGAAATAAGTCAGAGAAAGACAAATACCATAGGATTTCACTCATGTGGAATTTAAGAAACAAAACAAAGTAGCAAAGGGGAAAAAATGAGAGAGAGAGAGAGAGAGAGAGAGAGACCAACCAAGAAACAAACTCTTAACTGTGGAGAATAAACTGACAGTTACCAGAAGGGAGGTGGGTGGGGGATGGGTAAAACAGGTGATGGGGATTAAGACATGCACTTGTTGTGATGAGCACTGAGTGATGTATGTAAGTGCTGAATCACAGTATTGTACACCTAAAACTAATATAACACTGTATGTTAACTAATTGAAATAAAATAAAAACTTAATGAAAAAAACATGTGTTCAATAAAACCTATCTTACAGATTTGTTGGAAGGATTAAATGAAATAAAGCAAGTTTGTCCAAATTTCCATCACTTGCAACTTGCCTGCACATTTTTTGACGTATTCAAATATCACCTATCATTATTCCCTAATGTTTTCCTTAAATTAACTCGATTTTTTATACAGCTCAATTTTAAAAGATAAATGGACAGTTATCACCTCCCTGGTGATAGAATTTAAGGGTAAAAATAAACGTAATGGAGACTAAACAATATTATTAAGTTCCGCCTGGATATTTTTGCCGGTCTGCTCTCTTTGTCCAAAAGAAAGACTACTGTCAGGTGTTAAAGATCTATCAGCCCCGACCTGACACTTTCTTTTTTGTTTAATCCAAAGAAATGGAAAATGATCGAAAGGAACTTTTTCACTATTTGATTTGATGTAACTTAATACTGTGCTTTTATGGTATATAATACTGTCTTGGGTATCGCCAATGACCCGTGCATCACATTTTAGAAAACTGGGCCAAAATTTATGAAGATTTTGTGTTTCTTAGCAAAAAGACAGATGTACCTTGAAGATGCAGCTGCACAGGGATCCAGTGTCAGAAAAATATCCACTGAGAAAAGACAGTTTGACATAGAACAGAGGGAAGGAGACACTGGCCTGGAAACCCTGTGACTATTGCCGAGCCTCCACACAGGACCCAGAGGGCAATTCCTAACCTAACAGTGGGTTCTCAACCTTGGAAATCACTCCTGGCCTCAGGGGATACTGGGAGCCCTCAGGCATCTACACACTTCTCAGCTGTAGGCGGTATTCTGCAGATAATGGAAGGAATCTAAAGGGGGAGAAGCACCTTTCAAGTGTTCAAAACTCAAAACCCATCGTGGTCTCCACCTCCTTAGAGTCCGTAGTGGGCTGAATCACCCCCAGTACCTCACGTGTGACTGTACGTGGAGATAGGGTCTTTACAGAGGTCATGAAGGTAAAGTGAGGTCATTAGGGTGGGTCCCACTCTAATATGGGTTGTGTCTTCTAAGAAAAGATTAGGACAGGGAAGTGGCTCACCGCAAGCCAAGGAGAGAGGCAAGAAACCAAGCTTGCTGACACCTGATCTTGGACTTTGAGCTTCCAGAACTGAGACAATACATTTCCATGGCATAAGCACCCCCAGTCTGGGGCACTTTGTGACAGTGGCATACTTCCCATCTGAATAAAGGGGATACATGCTAAATAGTGCATCGTCCATGGACAGTGGCACCCAACGCATGCACAGGCTGGTGTGTGTGAGAGAGTCAGGATTGTCCGCCTTCATACGTATGTCCTTTCATTTACCACCCCTTCAATCTGCCCATCCAAATTCTTCCGTGACCAAAAAAAAAAAAAGGAGGGGGCTGTCTAGAAAAGACTTGGTTATTCTGTCAGCTTAGAGGATGGATTTTAGTGATGTTTTATATAATCCTGGCAAGAGATTGGTAAATTGGATTATCTTACATGCCAAAATAAAAATCTGTCTCTTAGCCTGCTCAAGTCCTGGATAAGCTTATTTTCCCCTCCTTTGACCTTTTCCTCACGTGCATTTCTTAAGCACAAAAGGAGCATTTCCACTTTGCTGTAGCTCTGTCCTGTGCCTGAGTCCCAAGGTGACACCCGCATACCATCTTTCTGTTCTTTCCTCTTTCCTGCTTTTCCTCCACCTCCTTCTTGTCATCACCGTGTCAACTGAAGGCTCTCATTTCAAGCTCTGACCCTTGTCTTCCCCTTTTGTGCCTTCCTGAGCATCCCCGGCGTGCATGACACTCTGCTCAAGTACCAGTTAATATTTAAGTCCATTAAGCTCATTATATATTCTTTCTGCTCATGGTGTACCCAAAGAATGCAGCACAGCCGGAATCTCAAAGGCGTTCCCACCTAGAGTTAACGGGAAATTCTCTTGGTGACCGTGTAACCTTGGTGGCTCGCTCCAGGAATTCTGACTGTCCCCAGTTAGGTTTGTAAAATGTTGGCCATTGTACATTCTGTTTCTTGAGAAAAGTTCTCCTAGCCCTGTGCATTCAAATAAAGTTCAAACACGACTTCTTTGAATATCATCTATAATCCCAAACATTGGCCGGAGAAGCCAGCGCTTGAGGAGGTTCTAAATCCTTCTCGGCTCCCTACTTGGTTAGCTGGCAGAGGAAGATGTTTGAGTGTTTTACACAAAGCACATGTTTTGAGGCCTTCCATCCAACCAGTTCATCCAGGAGTAATGGGAACGTGTTAGAAATACGTAGCATAGCTCATCCTCAGCCACAAGGCAGGGACAGGAGGAAAAGGAACAAGATTAAAAAAAAAAAAAATGCCCTCAGACCTCCAGATAAACAGCGGGTCACTCAATCCCAGGAGCCTCTCATAATTTAGTGTGACCTGCCAGGGACTCAGAAGGTAAGGATTGCCCGTTAGGAACCACCCCCCAACTCCCCCCACCCCCGCCCCCGCCCCAGTGCACATAGCAGCTTCGCATCACGGGTGGGAAGGCTGCAGGGGTTACTCACTGCTTTTTTGTTTTGGGTTTTATGTGGCCACTGTTCCTCCTTGGGAATAAATCCCTCCCTCTGAGAGTGTTTCTTGGCCCGATTGCAGAGCCTATCTCTTAGTTATACAATGTGTTCTGATTCATAGGTTTTTGTGAAGGCTCTGCCTGTGAATAGATCCTTTATCCTGTTTGCAAGTTTCTGTGCAGTTGGAGTGTAGAAAATCTGCTGAGTTCTGATCTCCGTCTTTGGCCTCATGCACCTTGGGTTGCTGTGCGGGAACAATCCAATGTTTTCCTTCTTAAAGACCTCCCCATCCCTCTCCTTCATAATTCTGTAATTTATGGAAAGTGATGCTGGGCATACCTTCCCTAATTGCCATATCTTCCCCTCCATGCACACACACTTGTACATGGGCACACGGACAACCAGCACTCTAAACATCGGACGTTGCCTTAGCGTGTAGCCATTTGTCAACCGAACTCTGTCCCGCTTTTGCATGTTTTAAATCAATGGCGGAGATCACATCTTGAAAGTCAAGTGTGTTCTTGTCCTTACATCCTACGTATTCTCATGCCCACAGCCTCACCACCTGGCTCAAATGTCGTCCAAAGGGATCGGCCCCATCGGGAAATGCTCAGGGTATCTGGCTTTGATCTGTGGCGGGATCTTGGAGCCACTTGAATGCAAAAAAAAAAAGAAAAAAAATTTTTTCCCTTCTCATTTCAATCTGTCTGTCTTTCCTTTCCTTTTCTCTTTATGCCCAGTATTGCTACCTGGAGATGGAGAGTCAAAGAAAATTATTCCTGAGGTTTTATGGTTTAAAAGTACTTTAGAAAGAAAGGCAGAGCACCCTTGTTAATATTTTTGTAGTGCCTCCGAAGTTTGTTTGTTTGTTTGTTTCTTTCTTTCTTTCTTTCTTCTTTTTTTAAGATTTTATTTATTTGAGAGAGAGGGAAAGAGAAAGAGATAGCAAGAGAGAGCACGAGCAGCGAGCAGGGAGGAGAGGGAGAAGCGGCTTCCTTGTGGGCAGGGAGCCCAACTCGGGACTCGATCCTAGGACACTGAGATCATGACCTGACCCGAAGGCAGATGCTTGACTGACTGAGCCACCCAGGTGCCCTGCATTTCCAAAATCTCTGAAGAGCAGAGCTGACCACAACAACCCAGGCACCTGGGCATCAGGCCCCTCTGAGAGCCGACCGGGTTTCTGTCCCCGAAAAACGATGTCCTCACACAAGGTCTTTTTCCTCCACCCTTATATCCTGGCTCAATTTTCTAAGCAATTCTTTGCTATGACTTTCAGTCATAGAAAACGGATGAGTTAACTAGGAGTGAGTAGTAGTAAAGAGCCAGGCTTTACCCATCACATTAAAGGCAAGCCTGTTTTCTAGCCTCATGCCTGCCCATCATGTTTATTCCCTTTCTTTACAACAGGCGTGAAATCAGGAGTCATTCAGTCAGTCATTCACGGACAGACTGATTAGTCAGGGAGGGGGCACTGTTTTAGGCTCAAGATGCCTCTAGGAGCAGGTTGACCAGGACCCCTGATCTCAGCCGCTCACACGCTGGCTGCACTTAACAGCCCTGCCTTGACCTCATGGGGCTTCCTCCAAGAGGCTCCTGTGGCAGATGGGCTGGCAGGTGGTCCCCAGCAGCCCCATCTTCTGGTACTCATGTCCTCAGCTTGCATGTGGGTCAGACCTATGACCTCTAGCAAAGGTAACTGAATGTCCCTTTAGGGATTATAGTAGGATATACAAGATTTCATCTTGCTGGCATCCTCACTCTAGAAACCCCCTAAGTGACTTCAAACCTCTCCCTAAGAGGGAGGCCCATGTGCGAGGAGCTGAGGGCAGCTACCAGCCAACAACTATCAAGCAGCAAGAAGCTGGGGCCCTCGGGCCTGTGACTGTAAGGCACTGAATTCTGCTGGCCACCTGAGTGAGCTGGGAGGTGGCTTCTTCCCCAGTCAGGCCTCCAGATGAGAACTCAGGCTGCCCGACACTCTGACTCCAGCCCTGTGGGATCCTAGGCTCCTGACTCACAGAAACTATGAGATAATACATAAATGTTGTTTTAAGCTGCTAAGTTTGTGGTAATTTACTAAGTAGCAAACTCTTACAGAGACGTTGGGGACAAGAGGAGTCACCTGGCCCAGCATGGCCCCACAGACTCCAAGAGCTGGTTAGGCTGGCTTCCTCTATTCGTCTTTCATATCTCCCTTAGGCTCCTTGGCTTGCCGAGTTGTAACCCCTCCACATAACTTCCCTGAGCTGGACAAATGTGTTTACAAGCTCCCCGACTCCTTGAACTCCTTAAAATCAGAAAAATGACGGAGCAGAGTTGTTTGCAGCAAGACCATAAAGACAGAGCCCCGGAAAATGGTGTAGGTTGAGCACTACCTCACTGAAGGGATTTAAGACGTGTCCTCTCCCATCTCCACCCCCTCACGCCCTGGTACCTTTCCAGAACCCATATTCCCACTGTTGGAAGACTTGGCTCAAGATAGTCCATTTAATTACATGTGGCAACTTTTCATTCTTTCATTCATGGAGCTCAACAGACAGATTTCATTTCCTCAGCTGTAAAATGAGTGTCATAATAGTGCTTATCTTGTCTAGTTGTCGTGAGAGGACATGAGTTAATTTATATAAATTGTATAAATAATTGCTCAGCACCTTGTAAATACTATCTAAATGTACATTTTTATGATGATGCTATTATTATTGATGTCGTTTGTGGTGGTGGTTATTATTATAGCCAGGCAGGGACCTAGACACAGGGAATGCAGACATGACCCTACTCTGTAGCTGGTTCCTTACCTGTCAGTGAGCTAAGTTCTGAAAAGAGAGGTGAACAGCACAGGAAGTGTTATGAAGTGGGGGCTTGAAATTAGCAATACAAATTCCAGAACCACATAATGCATCCTGGGAAAGCATATTCTAGGAAGGATGGAGCCTGGAGGTGAGAGTTATAAAAAATGCATCAAGAGCATCCTATGTCCTCTTGGTATCTTAGAAGGTAGTCAGTGCCGAAAGAGAAGAGGTAGATGAAGGAAGTTTCATCTCTGTTATCATTTTCACAGGGTCAGCGCTGCTAATGCAAAACAAAGGAAATTTAAAAATAATTTTAAAATTTAAATTGCAAATACCATAGCTGTAGGATTACTACTCATAGCAAATTATATACATAGTAAACATAGGGTACAATAAGTATATAAGTAAATATAATAAATAAAAAATGAATATGATAATAATAAATAATATATAAATATACAAATAGTTTTGTTTATTATTATTTATTTATTTATGATTCTTATTAAGTACAGTAAGTGAGTGTAAGTACCAGGGAAGTTAGAGCTGCTTGCTCTCGTTTCAGGAAAGCTAGTGGGGAGTCTAAGGGTCAACAGTCTTTGCTGGTGGGCAGGAACAGAGTGCTGGGGCTACAGTCTGTTCCTGTTCTCTGGGAACATAGGTGTTCCTTTTGCAAATGAAGCATGATAAAGCCAAGGGGAAGTGAGCTGCCCTGCCCTGCCTGGGACAACTGTGAAAAATGAATCCCTCGGGAGCAATACTTGGCCTCCAAACAAACAAGATATGCAGAAGTTAATCCGTGTTTCCTTGGGGTTTCTTGATCAAGGTCTCATCCAGGATAAGAATTAAAAAAAGAGACTGTATCCTTATGAGATCATGTCATGTCGTAATTGGTTGCTGGTGAGTGTGTCTCAGCCTGTGGTTGAACTTTGTATTCCTTCTTTTTATCTCTGTTCCTAGCATGGTGTCTGCAAAGAGACAAATAGTCTATCTCTATTTACAAATAATGAGTCACTGAATTAATAGAACTAGACGGGAATGGTTAAATATTCAAAAGACGGGCAAAACAACTCATTATGCAATAGTTCTTATTCCCATTTTTGGGCTCCCACACTGAGGGTACATTTTGACCAATTTAGATATGATCCTAGTACAGATAGACTTTCAATCTGGAAGTGAGAGACTTTGTTCAAATATTGTGTCTATAGCAATAACCGGTTTCTTGAGACCTTTCCTAGACTTTCCCCTAACTACTCCATACAACTAGTGCTTTGTTGTTCTGGCATAGAAAGGATGAAAAAGAATTCTCCAGTGCTTTTCTCCTAAACTCCGACTCTGCCAGACTTTATAAATGTTTGTGTACTGAGCGAAACCAGATATTTTGATTTCCTCTCCTGGTCTATCACAAGAGGCCTGGATTGTCACCACTGGGGTTCTTGACCAGCTTGAGATCTTGTTATGAAAGTCCCTGTGAAGACAGTTTCATGTGCCAGTGGGACTGTGCTGAGGCCCAGATGGTGAAACATATCTGGGTGTTTCTGGAAGAGCTTAGCATTTGAATGGGTAGGCTGAGCCAAGAGAGCCCTCAACAATGTGGGCAGGCCCCATCCAATCTGTTGAGGGCCTGAGTAGAACAAAATGGTGGAGGAAGGGCGAATTTGCTCATTTCGCTTGAGCTAGGGCGTTCATCTTTTGCCCTCAGACATTGGTGCTCCTGGTTCTCCCAGAGTGTGGGCCTTCAGACTCTGTCTGGGATTTATGTTATTGGCCCCCATGAATCTCAGGCCTTTGGATTTGGACTGAATGACACCACTGGCATTCCTGGTTCTCCTATTTGCAGATTTCTTATCATGCATACTGCATATCTCCATGATGGCTTGAGCTAATCCCTATAATGAATCTTCTCTTGTGTGTCTATATCTATCTAGCTCCTATTGGTTCTGTTTCTCCAGAGAACCCTGACTCATACAGACTTCTTCATAGATCAGCTAGTGAACACATAGCTTTGCTATATGAAGATTTGAATTTGAATTAGCTTTGCTGTTTATTTCTTGGAGTGGGGGAAACATGAAAATGAGGTGTCACAAGAAGGTAGGGTTTGTAATGATTTAAATGAGGGGCCTGTGATAGAGTCTAAGCTCTACTATTTACTATCTTGAATAGGGTAAACTTTCTAAGTCTCCTCTGCCTCTAAAATGGGAATACAACTACTGCATTGAGATCCTCTAATTCAATGAGATGGTTTGTATGAAAATAGCATAGAAGTAAAGCAATCAGTAATTATTAACTCTTCCTGTTGTGTTTTGATTGGGAGTCAGGACAAGGAAAGAGGAGGAAGGGTTAGGAACTCAGATGCCATCTGACAGTGTATGGAAGAGGGAAGGATATAGGAGGGAGTGTTTTAAAAATGGTGACGTGACAGTAGAGAGCTACATATTTCTCTAAACAAATCATCTCACAAAAGACCAATTCTAGGTGTTAACACCTTGTGCTAATGCATTGTGCAAGAACATCATACCCGTTCCCCATCAAATGCCTGGGATTCAGATACTTTTAATATACTTTTTTTCAGTAAACTGTTATAGGCAGAATAATGGCCCACCAGTTATCCATATCCTAATTTCTGGAATTTGTAAGTATGTTACCTTACATGGGAGAAGGAACTTTGCAGATGATGAAGATGATGAACCTTGATATGGGGAAATTATCCTGGTTTATCTGAGTAATACCTATCTATCCATTAAATTCTTTTTTTTATTTTAAAGATTTTATTTATTTATTTGACAGAGAGAGAGAGAGAGAGAGCACAAGTAGGGGGAGCAGCAGAAGGAGAAGGAGAAACAGGCTCTTCACTGAGCAGGAGCCTGATGCGGAGCTTGATCCCAGGACCCTGGGATCAGGACCTGAACTGAAGGCAGACAGTTAACCGACTGAGCTACCCAGGCACCCCTATCCATGTAAGTTCTTAAAAGTGGAAGAGGAAGGCAGAAGAGTCAGAGAGATGTGGCAGAATAAGAAAGAGGAGAGATTCAGTGCCTGAGAGGCACTCAACCCCCTATTTCTGGCTTGGAAAATGGAGGAAGGAGGCCATGAGCCAAGGAGTGTGGGCTCCCTCTAGAACTTGGGTGAGACCTCAGCAGTAAAGAAATGGGGACATGAGGGGCGCCTGGGTGGCTCAGTCGGTTGAGCGGCTGCCTTCGGCTCGGGTCATGATCCCAGGGTCCTGGGATGGAGCCCCGCGTCGGGCTCCTTGCTCAGCGGGGAGCCTGCTTCTCCCGCTGCCTCTGCCTGCCGCTCCCCCTGCTTGTGCTCTCTCTCTGTGTCAAATAAAAATAAATAAAAATCTTTAAAAAAAGAAAAGAAATGGGGACGTGAGTCCTACAACCAGAAGGAACTGCATTCTGCCAACAACCTGTATGATCAAGGAAATGAACTGTTGCCTAGAGCCTCCAGAAAGAAATGGGGTCCTGTTGACACCTTGATTTCAGCCCAGTGGGACTCATGCTGGATTCCTGACGTGGAGGAATGTAAGATAGTAAATTTTGTTCTTTAAGCCACTAAATTAGTGGTAATTTGTTTTGGTAGCAATATAAAGCTAACATATGAAGGTAAGGATGAAAGCCCCATTTAACTCCATTTATTCATTTATTTGCTCATTTACTCATTTTTTAAACAGTCATTGAGCAGCTCTAGCGGACAAGGCACTGAGCCAGTTGCTGGTAATAAAAGCATGAGTAATACCCAGTCCCGACTCTCAACATATTCAGAAAGTCAGTGGAAAGACCAGAAAAAGGTTTCACATGTCCTAAACAACTTGCTCTGTCTTAATTCTCTGAACTACTCAACCTCTTCTCTTGCCTACAGTTTCAAAACAATTAGTCACAGTGGGGAGGCATTATGTTTTGCAAACTCATTGGCGTGAGTGTAGTATAGGCAAGTTCAAGAAACACTAATGGATTTTTCCCCCTTGGTCTGTGTCCAGTGAGATCACGGCTTTGGTGCCCTTAGTTGTGGGGCTGTGGCCATTTGATCAACACCCACAGCATGTTGCTGCTGCCCAAGGGCCCAGTGGCATCTTCCCTGCTCAGAAGAGCTGCCTGCAGAGGACTGCCTAGACCAAGGCTTCCCAGTGCCCTGGCGTGCCTAAAAATCATCTGGAAGGCCTATTAAAACACAGATTCCTGGGCCGCAACCCCAGAGAGTCCAATTCAGTAATTTTGGGTTCGGGCCTGAGCATCTGAATTTCTAATAATTGCCCAGATGAGGCTGTCTGTCCACCGGGCACACTCTGAGAGTCTTTAGGGGCTCACTCCTTATTTATTGAGAAATATGGCTCATGGAGCCAGGAGGGTCAGAAGCAGACAAACCTCAAAAACATGTAGCCTACCTGCCAGTTGGCACCATGCTTTTGAATACCTGCGCCCTGACAGTCCTCCCCCCTCGGTCCCTTCCATTTTTGTCCCCAGACAGGACTTCACTGCCCTCCTGTGGTAATCTGGGATGCCCTGCCACTTGCCAAAAACTCAGACCCCCTGAGAAGGCAAGGGAGAGGAAGGAAGAATGAGTGGTGTTTCCCTTACCCATAAGTCCAGACATCGGGGCCTGGTGCCCTTGCCATCATAACCAGCATCCTCACTGATAAGGTCAAAATAAAACAAAACAAAATACTGAAATCTCTGATTGGGCAATTTGGCATAAGAACAGAGCATGTGTCCCACTGAGGGGTAAGCAAGGTGATTACACAGTGTGCTCTGTGGACACCGAGGACATCACATGATATGGCCGCCTCTCCCACGCCCATCCTCTAATATCCCCTCCCCAAATTCCGCTGTTCTTTTTTTCTCCCTTGCTACCATCCTTCCATGAACTTTTTAAAGCCAAAGGGCACCCTGGGATGTACTGACAGACACCCCACTGCTAATGACTTACTGCTCGGTCCTCTGGCATGGTCCTCTGACAGATCTTTGATGCGAGCCATGACATGGCCATAAACCTCAACACGGTGATTCAGGCAATAATCTTGAACTCCTAAATTGAGTACTTGTACCTGCCACATCCCTTTGATTGGCTGTATGGATCCCAGGTCCTCTTTTTAATTTTCAGGAAGTTAAAAGGGGGCTTGGGTCCATTGTTTGGAGAAATCCAGTTGGAATTCCAAAGCATCCTTTCCATCATTTGAAAGAACAGAAGTGTCATAAATCAAAACTTTGTCAAATACTGCTTGCTTGACTACAAGGAAAAATATCATCCTTGATGTCAAAATTGGTTTTTGCTTAGGTCCTCTTTCTCAACAAAAGATCTTTCTAGAGCTTTAGGAAGATGGTGTATCTCCAGATGACTGTGGTAAAATTATTTCCTTTACACTAGGTCCCTGCAAAATGAAAAAGACTTGTTTGACATGTGAACTTTTCCATATCTGTAAGTCTCTTTTCTTTTAATGAGGGTAAAAGACCACAATTGCTTTTGTTTGTTAAATGATTAGTTTTGTTTTGCTCGAAAACTCTAAAATAAAGAGGGACCTATTCCCTTCCAGGCCTATGGTCTCCATGAATCCATAGCCATTCTTGGGGGTCATTGGACCACAGGTTGAGAAAATCTGCCCCAAAAACCACTGGATTTATTTTATTTTATTTTATTTTGAAGTTTATTTATTTATTTAGTAATCTCTACACTCAACGTGGGGCTTGAACTCACAACCCCAAGATCAAGGTCGCATGCTCTTCCAGCTGAGCCAGCCAGGTGTAAAGCACCCCGACTTTAACGTCTCCTTTCCCTCTGAGCTTCCTTTCATCAACTCACAATTTTAATGAATTCAAGAAAAGGCTTTCTGTGAGTCAGCCAGCCTGTAAGAAATGGAGGCCACTGTCTTTTTGTGGGGAACATTTCAAAGCTTTTGATGGAATCCCAGGAAGTACAAAGATCAAAGTCACTGACCCTCATGGAGTTTTAATTATTCAGGCAACAGGGGCGCCTGGGTGGCTCAGTCGTTAAGCGTCTGCCTTCCGCTCGGGTCATGGTCCCAGGGTCCTGGGATCGAGCCCCGCATCGGGCTCCCTGCTCAGCGGAGAGCCTGCTTCTCCCTCTCCCACTCCCCCTGCTTGTGTTCCCTCTCTCGCTGTCTCTCTGTCAAATAAATAAATAAAATCTTTAAAAAAAAATTAGGCAACAATCTGATCCAATGTCTTTGAAAATTTTCTACACAACATTGAAATATATATACTAAATTGTGAGAAAAAGAAATTTATTCTCCCTGCCCCCAACTTTCACTCTCTTGCCCAGAGGGGAATCTCTGTTGACAATGAATTTATGTGATATATACTTCATAATTCTCTGATCGTCATATGCCAATGGGAACATGGATGTATTATTATACTTAGCAACAACTGGGGAAAAGGGAAGTTTTCGATTTATTTCAGGAAGTTTAACATTTGATGGTTCAAGCCTCCAAAGAGAGATTAGCTCTTTCCCCTCACATGCCCAAAATCCCAGGGAGGCTTCCTCAGACCCACCTTGGATCAGATGCAACTCTGGGTCCAGTCAGCTGGCTGGGATGGGTGTCGTGTTGGATCAAGTTAATTCATGGGTGCTTCTGCTGCAACCATGTAAATATGGGGGTTGAGCAATTTTGTTCTTCAGGAAGAACTTAACAGATGCCTCCACCAACCAACCTTTAGAAGGCTGGTAGTGCTTTGTCCTCAGCCTAAAACAGAATGGAGAGCCTTATGCGAAATGAGAGAACTTTCTTTCTATGATGAACAAGGATTCATTCTTTTTTAAAATAATTTTTTTCCCTGAATAACAAGAATTGCACAAGAAACAGAATTGGGGGAATTTTTGTAAGTGCAAATGCAGTAAAATATCTCCCATCTCTTTAAGATAAGCTCTGCCAACTATGTGGGCTATCTTTTCTTCTTGCCTTTGTCCTTTGACCATTTGGGTTGAAATGTTTAGGTCAGTGGTAATTAATTACCCTTGACTACCTAGTAGAATCACCTGGGGAATTCCTAAAACAACTCACGCCTGGGTCCCCTCCCAGAGATTCTGGTGCAGTTGACTTGGGGTGTGCCTGGTCATTGCAGTTTTTGTTTGTTTGTTTTTTTAAACTCTTCAGGTAATTCTTACATCCAGCCAAAGTTGAGAACCACTAACTTAGGCTGTTCTGCTACTCTTTTTATGTATACAAGTAATGCATAAATACATTCTTGTTAATTTTTTTTCCAAACGTGGTTCTTTTTTTTAAGATTTTGTTATTTATTTATTCATGAAAGACGTGGTTCTTAATATTTAAAACAAATTTCAAAGTACACGGAGTAGGGGTTCTTAAACTCTGATGTGCGGCAGAATTACCTGGGAGCGTAGTCAACAGGCTGATTTCCATGCTTGATCAGATTCATTAAGTATGAGGTGGGATCCAGGAATGGGTATTTTTTACAAGCTTCCCCTTCTCTCTTTTTTTATGAAAGTCTTTAATTTGAAATGTTTGTTTATTTATTTACTTATTTAAGTCATCACTATACCCAGCGTGGACTCGAACTCACAACCCCAAGATCAAGAGTCGCTCGCTCTTCCAACTGAGCCAGCCAGGTGCCCCCTGAAATAAGTTTATATTTACATAAGAGTGGCGGAGAATTCCCCTATATCCTTCATCTGGCTTCAAACATTTTACATAACCATGGTATACTTAATCAAAACTAAGAAATTAACATTAGTGCAATTAATTAAACTACAGACCGTATTTGGATTTTACATTTTTTATAGTAATGTCCTTTTCTGTTCTGGGACCTAGTCTAGGCTATCATGTTACATTGAGCAGCTGTTTCTCCTCCATCTCCTTCAATCTGGAACAGTACTTTGGTCTTTTGTTTTCCTTCACGACCTTGACTCTTTTGAAGAGTATTAATTCGTTATCCCCCAACAGGTTTTACTATGGAATTTAAAAAGAAAATTTCTTTTAGCCTCAGCCTCAGGTTTTAGTACCCTCCTTTGAGATAACCACTGAGAACTCTCTATCCTTAAGATTTTTTGCCTATTAAAAAAAAAATACGGGGGCGCCTGGGTGGCTCAGTCGTTAAGCGTCTGTCTGCCTTCCGCTCAGGTCATGATCTCCGGGTCCTGGGATGGAGCCCGGGTCAGGCTCCCTCTCCCTCTCCCTCTAACTCTGCCCCTGCTTGTGTTCCCTTCTCTGTCTCTCTCTCTCTCTCTCTCTCTGTCAAATAAATAAATAAAATCTTTTTAAAAAAAATACACACACCAACACGTACATTATATAACAATATAAATATTGTTGGACACCTTGCTTTTAGTCATGTAACAATTTGATCTGGTGATTTTTTTTATGATAGAATGTAGAGTATCTAATTTAGCACTTGGATACCTTGGGAAGGATAAAGTGTGTTCTAAATAGAGAACCTTCTGTAGTTGATGTTCAAGGCAACAGAACCAAAATTCTAGGGGATGGTAATGCAGAGAAGATATTTTTCTGATTTTGCTTCAAAATGCTTATACAGATCTGGAAATGAGTAGAAGGGAGGCACATAGCGAATGGACACATAGCGAATTGTCTTCTAAACTTTACTGTTTGAACATGTATTTTAAATGCAAATAACAACAGAAACAAAGCAACAGACTAGAATGAAGGCTTGTTGCACTGGGTACTGAGAGGAACTGAGAGAAATCCTTTGTTAGTCTTTGAAACTGTTTCTGGGCAAGTTATTCCACCTCCTCTTGCTCCCTTTCTTTCATGTATTTAGTGGAATTAACAACTGTACAACGAGAAAAAGTTTCCAAATCTTTTTTACACGAAGGCTTTGAATACACATGATTATGAACTTGAAAAGCTTCCTCTGCTGAGAACAGAGGAAATAGCATTTTAGCGTGTGTTGGTGGTGGAAGCAGAAATAGATGTGGTCTCCAAAAGAAGATAAAACTGCCTTGTGGTCATGTGTGGTTATGATTTTAAACAAATGAATTTTTTCCAATTCTGTCTTGCTGACTTCGGAATGCTTGTTTCTCTGGAGCTTTCAGTATTTGACGAGAGGTCTGATACAGAAAATAAGGTCCACTCCTGGTGGGTGATACATCGAACAGTCTCACCTGTCACTGGAAAAGATTGTCTGGTCAGCAATCAAGCTGAACAGTTGGGGCAAAAAGAGCTCCACTGTGCCATTTCAGGGCATTCTGAGTTCTCCTATTCTGACCTTGAAACAAATATATACATATAATTATTTAAAGAACAAAAAGTTTTATTTAAAAAAAAGGGGGGGTCTCGGGTCACCTGAGTGGTTCAGTCAGTTAAGGGTCTGACTTTGGCTCAGGTTATGATCTCAGGGTCCTGAGATCACGTCCCATCTTGGGCCCCTTGCTCAATGGGGAGTCTGCCTCTCCCTTTCCCTCTGCCCCTCCCCACACCGTGTGCTCTCTCTCTCTCTCAAATAAATAAATAAATTCTTTAAAAAATAATAAAATTAAAATTAAAAAATTTTAAATGGGTCTTGGTCTAAGCTCATCACTTTGGGTCCTTATTGTACAACATGGTGGTCCTATGGGATGTTAAAAGATTTAAATGGCTTTAGTCAGTTTTCTCTTTTTTTTTTTCCTTCAATTAATTAACACATAGTGTATTATTAGTTTCAGAGGTAGAGTTCAGTGATTCATCAGTTGTATATAACACCCAGTGGTCATACCATTGCGTGCCCTCCTTAATGTCTTATCACCCAGTTACCCCATCCCTCTGCCCCTCCCCCCATCCAGCAACCCTCAGTTTCCTATGATCTAGTCAGCTTTCTCTATGGAAATATTACATTCATAATAATTCACCTGCATATAATTAACTTACAGAGGTCAAGTGTTTTTGATTTGAGAGCGGTTTTTTTTGTCCCATAATATAAAATTGACACAGGATGGCTCTATCATATAGAACTAGTTACAAATATAGATCTGCACAATCCACATATTTACATATAACACACATTCTTAATCATTTGTAATAGTATTCATTTTATAAATTCCTGGAACAAATTTTTGCCATGTCCTAGAAGCCTCCTGGGAAACCCCCAAAGTAGACAAAATAACACCTTTATTCAAGACCCAAAGTGATAGCCCAGACCAAGACCTATTTGTTTTTAAATAAAGCATTTTTTTCCTTAAATAAATGACACATATCTGCTCCAAGGTCAGAATATGAGAACTCAGAATCACATGAGTTAGCACAGTGGAGTTCTCTTTGCCCTAAAAGACAAAATAACACCCTTAGACAAAATAATATCTTCACATTTTCATTATGCAATATTTGGAGTTGAGATTTGGGAAAATCAATATCAAAAATAATTATCAAAAAATATTTCATAGCATTAGTATATAAGTTAGTTTCTAAAGAAAAAAATTATTTTTTAAAGATTCCATTTATTTATTTGTCAGAGAGAAAGAGAGAGAGAGCACAAGCAGGGGGAACAGCAGACAGAGGGAGAAGCCGACTCCCTGCTAAGCAGGGAGCCTGATGCGGGGCTCGATCCCAGGACCCCAGGATCATGACCTGAGCTGAAGGTAGACACTTAACCGACTGACCCACCCCTAGGCACTCCCAATTGATAGACCTTTAATTTTTTTTCAGAAATAAGATTTTGTAGTCAAAAAGTGAATCAAGGGGTGCCTGGGTGGCTCAGCACCCATAATATTCAGGTTCTGCTTATTCAAGAATCATTTCCCCCTCAATTGTTATTTTTTTTCTCTTTATTATTCATAAGATTCTCGGTTTTCACATCTCTAATGTAACTCTCCATGTAGGTTTAAACATACACAAATACATATAAACAAGATGAAGATTTTGAAGCTTCAATTTTGGTGTTCAGATATACTAACTGTGTCTTTGCTTTATATAAGACTTGGAATTCACGATACCATGTTTGTCTTTTTTTTTAATTTTAATTTTAGGTAGTTAACATACAGTGCAATATTGGTTTCTGGAGTAGAATTCAGTATTCATCACTTGTATATAACACCCAGTGCTCATTACATCACGTGCCCTCCTTAATGCCCATCCCCCATCTAGCCCATCCCCCTCCCACCTCCCCTCCATCAACGCTCAATTTGTTCTCTGTCCTCAAGAGTCTCTTATGGCTTATTTCCCTCTCTCCTTTTCTTCTTTTCCCACTTCCCATATGTTTGTCTGTTTTCTTTCTTAAATTCTGCCTATGAGTGAGATCATATGGTGTATGTCTTTCTCTGACTGATTTATTTCACTTAGCATAATACACTCTAGCTCCATCCACATCATTGCAAATGGCAAGGTTTCTTTTTTTTATGATGACTAATATTCCATTATATATATATATATTTATATATATATTTATATATATATATATATATATATATCCATATATCCATTCATCAGTTGATGGACGTTTGGGCTCTTTTCCATAATTTGGTTATTGTTGATAATGATGCTGTAAACATCAGGATGCATGTGCCCCTTTGAATCTATATTTTTGTATCCTTTGGTTTGTCATCTTAGTCACACCTTTACCAAGACCAAATATAAATTACTTATTTGTACTGCTTTTGTAATTTGTGGCTTTATAACTTTTAATATCTTTAGAAGTGTCTAGGTAACCAAAAACTTCAGATAACTAAAGTTTATCCATAAATTAATTCCATATTAGTCCAAGCTCTAAGGATCTTGAAAATAATATTTGAGTTGGAACAGTGTAGAGCAATACAATTGTTATTGGTATTAACATTTAGACGGATGGTATTTAAAAGTTTTCAGGGAATGAAATAGTTAAGTCAAAATGATTTGCACTATTGTCTGATGTTTACAAGACACAATCCTTTTAAAATATAATAATTATTACAATTTAATTTTGTCAAACACATATGTTTATATTTTTGTGATGTTAATATTTTATGGAAGAAACAACTTATCTGATCCATTAAACCATCAAGGAATTTTAGAAAGTTTAATCAGTCTTCTTCAACAGTAACCAAACCCTAAGTCCTACAGAAAGGAGAATGTACATTTTAACTTTATTTCCCGTTTTATTGTTCTTCAATCAGCAAGAGGACATACAGTTTTCTTTAACAGCTTTATTCGGATACAATTCACATAGCATATAGTTCTTCAATTTAAAGCATATCATTCAGTGGTTTGTAATGTATTCACAGATATGTGTAACCATTGCCATAGCCAATTTTAGAATATTTTCATTATGTTTCAATTATGAATTCATTATGAATATATTTCAATATATTCAATATTTCAATATATTTCATTATTCAAAATGAAACCCCAACACTTCCCTTC
>NW_027397092.1:1684071-1738429 GCF_003265705.2 Callorhinus ursinus | reverse complement strand
GAGCCCAACATGGGGCTCGAGCCCACGACCCTGAGATCATGACCGGAGCCAAAATCAAGAGTTGGATTCTTAACCAACTGAGCCACCCAGGAGCCCCTAAACCCAAAACCTTTTAGTTACCTCCCTCCCTGCTGCCATCCCTCATTCCTCCCAAGACCTAAGCAACCACTAATCTATTTCACATCTCTATGGATTTTCCCATTTTGGACTTTTCATATAATTGGAATTATAAAATATGTGGTCTTTTTTGGTTGGTTTATTTCACTTAGCGTAATTTTTCAAAAATCTTTATTTTTTAGAGCAGGTTGAGGTTCATGGAAAGACTGAAAGGAAGTTACAGAGATTTCCCATATACGCCCTGCACCTACCTGCATAGCCTTCACTGTCACCAACATCTGCCACCAGAGTGGTACATTTGTCACAACTGATGAACCTACTACATTGACACCTCATTTTCATACCAAGTTTCATAGTTTACAATTAGGGTTCTCTCTTGATGTTGTACATTCTCTGAGTTTGGACAAATGGATAACGACATGTATCCATCATTACAGTATCATACGAGCTATCAGTTCCCCAAAAATCCTCTGTGCTCCACCTATTCATCCCTCTCCCCATCCTAACTTCTGACAACCATTTATCTTTTTACTCTCTTCATAGTTTTGCTTTTTCAAGAGTGTCAGATAATTAGAATCCTATAGCCTGTAGGTTTTTCAGATTGCAGTATACATTTTTAAAAAAGATTTTATTTATTTATTTAAAGAGAGTGCTCCAGCAGGGGGAGGGGCAGAGGGAGAAGGAGAAAGAATCCTAAGCAGACTCTGTGCTGAGCTCAATCTCACAGCCCTAAGATCATGACCTGAGCCAAAATCAAGAGTCCGATGCTTAAGCTGCTGAGCCACCCACATGCCCCAGTGATATACATTTAAGTTTCCTCCATGTCTCCTTGTGACTTGATAGCTCATTTCTTTTAAGTGCTGAATGATATTCCATTGTCTGCATGTACTACAGTTTATCTATCCTTTCACCATTGAAAAACTTCTCAGCAATTCTGAATAAAGCTGCTATACACAACCATGTGCAGGTATCTGTATGGACATGTTTTTGACTCCTTTGGGTAAATACCAAAGAGCATGATTGCTGGATCATATGATAAGAGTACATTTAATTTTGTAAGAAACTACCTGACTGTCTTCCAAAGAGGCTGTACCATTTTTTATTCCTACCAGCAAATGAATGAAACTTCCTATTTCTCCACATTCGTACAAGCATTTGGTGTTTTAGTGACACATTTGGTGACACATTGTCAGTATCTTCGATTTTACTCTTTCTAATAAGTGTGGCATAATGTTTTCAAGGTTAATCCATATTGTAGAATGTATCCGTATTTTGTTCATTTTTATTATTGAATAATATTCCATCATGTGGATATGCAATATTTTGTTTGGTCATGCATCAGCTGATGGACATGTGGGTTGCTTCACTGTTTTACTACTATAAGTAATGCTGCTTATTATACACTTATACAGTGGACATTCATGTATAAGTTTTTGTGTGGACACATGTTTTGATTTCTCTTGGGCATATACCTAGGAGTAGAATTTCTGTGTCATAAGGTAACTCTAAATTTAACTATTTGTGGAAGTGTCAAATTGTTTCCAAAGTGGCTGCACCACTTTATATCCAATGCAGTCAAAGAAACAGACAATAAAGTAAGTCAGTAATAAATGTAGCAGAGAAAAAGATGAAGAAGCATGGAAAGCTAGACCATGATTGGGTCTCGTTGAAGTGAGGAGGCCATTTTGTGTATAAGCTGAATTATACATATGTTATCTTGGTCAAAAAAATGAGACTGAGAGTTTGATCATCCTGAGGATACCTAGATTCACAGAGGTTAGACTTCGTGCCCAAGATTACAGGGCAGGTAAAGGGTGAGCTGGAATTTCACTCTAGATTGCTCTGACGTCACAGCTCAAGCTCTTCTCTCTATACCACATTTTCCTAAATGTTCATTTTTCTAGAGTAAGAACTTATTCCTTAAAATGGAAGCATAATGCATTTGGGACAAAACTGCCAGTTAACGTATGGAGCTCATTTTCCTTAAGAAACAGTCTCAGCCGGAAAATGAATGTTCTTTGACCTAATTTATGCATGAATAAGATCATGAATACTATGCGGCCTAGAAAGATGTCTTTCCTACTGTCTCCAGGAGCCTCTTCTGAGGTACAACATTGCATATAACTCTTGGGGAGTTCCTATACTGTCAGATTTCTAGTTGAAAAATAAAAACTTCCTCTTTTTAATGAAACATCATTATGTAGCCAGATTTAATACTTTGGAGTCCTGCCCTAGCTTCTGGCCCACACAGTTGAGTGGGGGCTGACAGGTCTGAATTTCATAAGGCAGGAGGCTAGTAGGCTGGAGACCCAGGGAAGAGTTGATGTTGCAGTCTTGAGTTGAAAGGCAGTGTGGAGGCAGAATTCTTTCTCAGTTCTTTTTTTTCTTAATGCCTTCAACTGATTGGACAAGGCCCACCCCTGGGGTATATCCACTGAAGTTTGGAGATTTTTTTCTGGATTGGCTGAGCAGGGCTTTAATGAGTCAGCAATCTGTGAGTCAGCTCTAAACAAGGTGTGCCTGTATGAGTTTAGTGACAAAGACCAGCAAGTGGGGAAACAATTATTTTCTGAGCCCCTATTCTAGGCCCTGAGACTATAGTTGTGAATGAGATGGATGATGTCTTACAGAGCTTATTTTTGCAGCAGGTAAAATTAAAAAAAAAAAATCTACCTGCATAACACAAAATCATCTATGTGCCATGGGAAAGGAAGAAACAGAAGGGTGGCATTTGAGCCAGGCCTCCAAGAACATACATGCTTTTACAAATGAAAATGGAGAAATGGTTGTGGGAAGTATAAACTGGTTACTTAATGCTGTTGAATTACTTTCTAGGAAGCAACAGTAACAAAAATTCTCTGTTCTCACAATGAATTCTTCAGAATCATCCTGAGTGATCATTTCCCCTTTTATTCTTTTTTTTTAAGATTTTATTTATTTATTTGACAGAGAGAGAGACAGCGAGAGAGGGAATACAGCAGGGGGAGTGGGAGAGGGAGAAGCAGGCTTCCCTCCGAGCAGGGAGCCCCATGCGGGGCTCGATCCCAGGACCCTGGGACCATGACCCGAGCCAAAGGCAGACTCTTAACAACTGAGCCACCCAGGCTCCCCTCCCCTTTTATTCTGAGCCAGTGGAGGAGTCACGGTTTGTAAACCCTAGATTAAAAATATGAGATTATTCCACATTCCAGAAATGGAAATCGTGGTGGCATGAACAGGAGGACTTTTTCCATATCTAGAATTTTCCAAATGAGCTGGGATCCCGATTAAAAAGTTAGCCTACGGATGTTTTAAAGCTCTCATCTCCCCCTTCTTAAAGACATACCATATCCACCCACCCCGTGCACCTACCCAATCCCCAGGCCCTTTCGACAAATAAATGCGCTGACCTAACTGCTTCCCCACAAAAATCCTCTCCCTGCCCTGAGCAGCACTGTTTCTCTATCAGCTTCTCAGAGTGGCTGGTTACTGAGTCACTGTTGACTTCTTCAGGGTTTGGGTTGGGAATTATCTATGAAAAACAAAAACCATCCAGCACAGGTAACTCCGGGTCTATAGCCAGAGGGCTGGCAGGCTGGACAAGTAGGTTCTGAGGACTTCAGTATGGCAAGCAGTTGTGCCTTAAGCGACTGGGACACAGACGGTCAGTATACAGCCAAGCATCTGGTTTGAGTCCTGCAGCGGCTTGCCTTTAGTTAAAAATAGATGCGATGTTTGCCAATAACTCTCCCTGGAAGATGAAGGTGGCATGCCTCACATAGAAGGAGGAAATACCAAGCCACCTCAACACATATATTTTTGTCCTATAAGACTGTTTAAGCACAGTGTCTAGAATTTTGGAACAACATTAAAAACGAGAGCTTTTTTGTACATTTTCCTAGGACAGCAGCAACTCTTGCCTCAACTCGTCTTTTTTTTTCTTTAGGATTTATTTATTTACTTATTTATTTGACAGAGAGAGAGAGCACGCACAAACAGGGGGAGTAGCAGGCAGAGGGAGAGGGAGAAGCAGGCTTCCCACTGAGCAGGGAGCCCGATGCGGGGCTCGATCCCAGGATCCTGGGATCATGACCTGAGCCGAAGGCAGAGGCTTAACCGACTGAGCCACCCAGGCATCCTGTCAACTCATCTTTAAAACTATTTGTGCAGGTGACAGACATTTAAATAAGGGTGTGTGTGTGTTTAATCCAGGCTGCTGGGATGACAGCTTTTAGAAAGTAAAGGTTTCCCCCCCAACACACATATTCTTTATTCCACTTCTCTAAGAGAGTAATGATTTTTTTTTTAACCTCTTTTGGAAAGACAAATAATAAACATGGTCACTATCATGTTGTTCTATTTCCTACAATAGTGGAGCAGCTCAGAGAACAAAAATCTTTCTCCTTAAGTTTCACTCATATTACAGCCTGGGTCTCCTCTTTCCACTTGGAAAAACATGTTTCCCAGGCAGAGAGAGAAAATGGCTCAGTTTTTGGCCATCCTGGAGTTGGTTTCTCTTGTGGATGGGTGGGAAAAAAAAAAAAAAGGCATAGGCATTGACATCCTGTGCTAGACCTGAGACCCTGCTTCCCCCCTTGGGGAACTGAGTGATTACATGTTAAAGCTGGCAAGGCACTAAGAAACCTTTGTGTCCAATCTTGTGGTTTTACTGAGGAAGAAATGGCAGTTCTGATAGACAAGGAATTCCAGTCAAGGCCATTTTGTACACGTGGAGCTTAAAAAGGAATCTGAGCTAAAATTGTTAAAAATGGTTACCCTGGGGGGCATGAGTGAGATCAGATAGTGGGGCACAAGGAGGACTTTCCTATTTTTCTGCTAGATACTATTCTGTTGTATTACTTTCACAGTGAAAAAGTAATCATGGGGGCGCCTGGGTGGCTCAGTCATTAAGCATCTGCCTTCAGCTCAGGTCATGATCCCAGGGTCCTGGGATCGAGCCCAGGGTCAGGCTCCCTGCTCAGCGGGAAGCCTGCTTTTCCCTCTCCCACTCCCCCTGCTTGTGTTCCCTTTCTCGCTGTCTCTCTCTGTCAAATAAATAAATAAAATCTTTTAAAAAAAAGAAAAAGTAATCATGTATTTCATGAGTAACATGCTAAAAGTTACTTGAACTCAAGAAAGGACTAGTATCTAGGGTACATAAAGAACTCTCAAAACTCAACAGTAAAAGTAATAACCAGTCCAATTAGAAAATGCACAGAAGACATGACAGACATTTCACTGCCACTCAGATGACAAGTAGCACATGAAAAGGTGTCTGATGTCATTAGACATAAAAATAAAAATTAAAACTATAATTCAATGTCCTTCGACAACTTTCAGAGTGGCTAAAATAAAGAAGAGTGAAAACTCCAAATTCTGACAAGGATGTGGAAAAACTGGATTCCTTTGCTGGTGGGAATATAAATCAGCTACCCTGGAAAATAATTTGGCAATGTCTTATAAAACTAAACCTCATCGTCTAGCAATTGTACTCTTGGGTATTTATTCCAAATACATGAAAACTTACATTCACAAAAAAAACGGATGTCCCTAGCCCCGTGTTCATAAGAGCTAAGATGTGGAAAGAGTCCAGAGATTCTTCAGTGGGTGAGAGTTCAATGCACTGCCGTGCACGTGTACAATGGAGTACTATTGACACACGTGACAACTTGGATGACTCTCCAGGGAATTACACTGAGAAGAGTCAATCCCAAGAGGTTACACAATGGATGACTCCATTTATAGACGATCTTAAAATGACGCAGTTTTAGAAATGGAGAACGGACTAGCAGTTGCCAGGAGTGAGGCGTGGGGAGGGCTGAAGGGAGTGGATGGGGTTATCAAAGGGGGCAACACCGGGATCCTTGCGGGGGGGTAGAAGGGTTTTGCATGTTGACTGTGGTCACAGACACATGAATTTACATGTGATAAAATTGGATACAGCTAAACACACACAGTACAGGTAAATCTGGGGAGATTTGAATAAGAGTGGCAGATTGTATCAATGCTAACATCCTGAGCGTTGTTTTATATACTACAGGGTTGCAAGATGTTATCATGGAGGAAAACTAAACGTAAAAGATTCATGGAATCGCTGTTTCATTTCTTACAATTGCATGCGAACCCATAATGATCTCAGTCAAACCTTCAATTAAAAAAAAAGAATTGTAACATGTTGAAGCATTTAAATACATCGGTCAACTCCTGCCTGTAGAGCTTTGGGCAGAGGGTGGTGTAAAGGGGCTTACACCTCCCCAGCAGATACGGTCTTCCCAAACACGTCTCCCTCGTTCTTTCCCCAAGCACAAATGGGAAAACAGGGACTGATATCGCCTCAGTGCATTGCTTTCTATAACCGTAAAATCTGATTGTGGTCTAGGTCTGCATCAGAGGCTGTCAGCCCAGGCTATAAATTAGAATCCCCTGTGGCAATTTAATGTGGTTCAGTAACCCACCAGAGTCAGCACCCCACCCCAGACTGATTAAATCTGAGCCTTGGGGGTGAGATCTTGACATAGTTTTTTGTTTGGTGCTTAAGCTGGTGATAGTGACGTGCTTCCAAGATTGAGAGCCACCCCTCCAGGTCAGAGTGGTTGTCACCGTGATGGCATTTAAAACACCAGCCCATGTCCCCATTTCTCACTATCCCAGACTATATATACTACTGGGATCAGAAGGCTGTGTTTTCAGAGGTTCACCTCCCCTCTGCAGGGAAAGCTGACACTGAGTGTGGAACCTCAGGAAAAGGGGTGCTCAGGGGCAGGCCAGGTGGGTGAGTTCTAGAATGCACACAGGTACACTTAGTACTCTCCAGGCTTTGTACTTGGCTGAGTTTCTCCACACGTGGCTGAAGCCCTGCCAGTTTTCTCTGCTGGCTGCTTCTGAGGCTGTTGAGAGACTGAGCAAATTGTGGGCAGAGCCCTTGAGAAATGGGGAGGGTAAAAGAGGCAGAGGTCCTTGGGATGACAAAGCCTTCTTGGACCTAGCTCAGCCTCCAGCTGAGAGCCCGTAGTCATGCCATGGAAGGAACCTCTCTCACGGTCTGGCTGGCGTCAGGGAGGTAAATGGAGCTTGGGGATTAACCTCGGTGCCTCCAGAGCAGAAAAGAGGTTGGGGATTTAGTGCCCCCCACTGCAGCATACTTCTTGACAGGGTACTCACTTCCAAACACCCCCAGAGACCATGTGAAAGGAAAGCCCATTTAAAACCGCCTGTATGCACATTGCATCCAGCAGTCATTAGCATCTGGAAGGCAAGCAGAGCTATGAAAAATTCTGCCTAACTATATCATAAGAATTTCTCCAATTACCCAAACACATTCTGCAGACTCTGCTAAAAGCCAAGCAGAGGGAGAACAGCTTCCTGGCCCTTTGTTCTCCATCCCCCACCCCCATCGTTATTTACTAATTCCAGACATTTTCTTGATTGTCCTAGAGGACAGCAAAATTAGTTTCTCCCTCAATCCAACTGTGTCCCGTTACCCACCTTGTCACCATTCCGATTCCGTTGCCAGGTTGCTGATAAGGATCCATTCAACAGGTTCCAAAAAGCCACACGCTGCTTGACCCCGGATTCATCATGTTTACAGAATCCCAAGTGCAACTATTGAAAGAGATGCTGTTCATCTATGTGCCGAGGTCATTTTGTTCTGTCCTCTCATATGTCCGTCCTCTGTGTCTCATTGAGAGCAAGGAAGAAAGTGAATTCTTTTCTCTCATCTCTTTTCTTTGTTTGCAACTGCGGTCACTCCTGCAGAGAGACCTCTCTGAGAAGTCATTGTCAAGAGCAACAGAAGACTAAAAAGACAAGACAGTTAGCACCCTGCCACTAGCTACTGCTGTCTGGGCTGAGCGCATGCTGTCGGATTCCCATGCCTGGGACCTTTACTGACTCAATTCCTAACTTCTTCATCTTTCCTCTCTCCTCTGGTCTCCACTAAAAGTGAGGAAGCCAGTTACATTTTCCATAAGGCAGCTCCAAACCTACGTGAAAAATCCATTGAGGCTGTAGCAGATTTCTGCTTTTTTTTTTCCTCTTTAGATCAAAGGCACTCAGCTCTTAAGATAAAACTTAAAAGGTCAGCCACTCTGGCACTCAACTGGACCGATCGATGTGACCAAGTCCCAGTAAAAACTCTGGACATCGAGGCTCTGCCTGCGTTGGCAATACCCTGTACGTCCTTGTTGCCTGAACAAATCAGCTCTATTCACAGCTTGCTGGGAGAGGACAACTGGAAACTCCACTGGGGGACCTCTCCTGGACTCTGCCCCATGCGCCTCTTGTCTTAGGTGGTTCTAATCTGTATCCTTTCGTTGAACAAACCATAGTCACAAATAAAACAGCCTCCAGTGAATTCTATGAGTCCTTCAGGGGAACTCTCAAACCTGAGACTCCTAAACTTGCAATTGCCATCAGAAGTGGTCTTGGGGGGACACCTGGGTGGCTCAGTCAGTTAAGCGTCTGCCTTCGGCTCAGGTCATGACCCCAGGGTCCTGGGATCAAGTCCCGCATCGGGCTCCTTGCTCAGCGGGAAGCCTGCTTCTCCCTCTGCCTGCTGCTCTCTCTTTCTTTCTCTGACAAATAAATAAATAAAATCATTAAAAAAAAAGAAGAAGTGGTCTTAGGGACTTCCTTAATTATGCAGTTCTCATTAATCTGGAAAAGTCAGATGACCTTTCTGGTCATCTGAACTCACTGGAAAGTGGGGACATGATTATATCTGACCTGCTAGCCCTCAAATAAAGAATAAGACAACTAAAACAACAGATTTGAAAGCACTTTGTGAACCGTGAAACAGTTTGTAAATGGTAAGGATTATTATTGTCACATTTGCACGCTGTCTCAAAGAGTTCCCGGTGAGAGGTGGCCTAGCTGTAGAGGTTAATGGTCCAGGCTTTGGAGTCAGCTGGATTTGGCTTCAATTCTCATGTCTACCAACTACTGAGGCTCTTACTCTCTACATTTCACATTCTTCATCTACAACATAGAGGTAGTAATTTGAGTTCATACGCTTATTTTAAGAACTTAAAAGACTCTAAGGACTCAACCTACACAGATGGTCTTCAATGAATTACAATGGTTTGCAACTGTACATTGGGGCAGAACAATACACATCCAGTAGAAACCATACTTCAAATTTTGATTTTGGTCTTTTCCTGGGCTAGCGATATGTGTACAATATTCTCTCGTGATGGGATTCTCTTGCAATCAGCCAAGGCTCCCAGGCAGCCACCCAAACACGAGGGTAAACCAATACACTTTCAACCATCCGGCACCATACAACCATTTCCTTTTCACTCTCAGTCCAGTATTCAGTAAATTACTTAAGGTATTCAACACTTTATGGTAAAATGGGCATTGTGTTAGATGCTGTTGCCCAACTGTAGATTAATGTAAGTACTCTGAGCTCGTTTAAGGTAGGTTGGGCTAAGCTATGATGTTCGGTAGGTTAGGTGTATTAAATGTATTTTGACATTCAATATTTTCAACTTATGATGGGTTTATCAGGGTAGACCTCATCGTAAGTCAAGGAAGATGTATAGTTATTATTGTTACTATTATTATTTTTGCTTACCGCTATTCCATGACTAGCCAGCAGCAGATGTGGGGGCAGGGCAATGGGGATACATTGCCATATTTTTGTTTAAACTCAGCATGTCATTACTCTTTGCTTCACAATATTATTCTGATATTGGTTAGTAAGTTATTGCTTTAGAATATTAAGTAGCTATATCAAGTTAATATAATGTCAAAACTCTAATTTACTATTAAAGTATAATCAAGATCGCACTTCATAGGTCATTTTGGTTTTATTGAAGCATGTATATTAATTGGCTGGTTGTTGGTTGATTGATTAAGGTACTCATTAATATTCCACTTCACTGTATTAATGATCAGGAGTGGATCCTAACAAGAACCCATAAAATTATATAATAAACAGTGGCATAGAAATCAGAACAGGGTTAGGGGAAATAGGGGAAGGCCGCTATGTTTAAGAATAGCTTTACGGGCAACTGGGTGGCTCAGTTGGTTAGGAGTCTGCCTTCGACTCAGGTCATGATCCTAGGTCCTGGGATTGAGCACAGCATCGGGCTCCCTGCTCAGCAGGGAGTCTGCTTCTCCCTCCCCCTCTTCTCCCCCTGCTTGTGCGCTCCCTCTCTCTCTCAAAAAAAATAAATAAAATCTTTTTTTAAAAAAGAATAGCTAAAACTGTTAGAGGACTTTACCAATGTTTCCTCTCTTCTCTTGGAAATATGATTTCTTTTCCTGACCGCTGTCCTTCCTCAAGGAGAAAATAGGGTTTCCTTCTTCCCTGGAATGATTTCCATCAGAGCTTCCTTGTGCTCTTCCCCTTTTTTCCAATCCTGACCCCTTGCTGAGGATTTGGCCTTGTGTCATCCCAGGCAGCACTCTCCTCTTCCTCTGAAGGATGCCTGAAATATGCTTTTGAACAACCAATGGTCCACTGCTAAAGATTTTACTTCACTGCGTTGAAACTGGAATGGAGCATGACATTTTGATATCACTGCCAGGACAGCCTTAAAATGTGGGCAGAAAACATAGTGCTTCTTTTTTGTTTTGTTTTGTTTTGTTTTCCTAATGACTAAGCTGTGTGTAAAACAGATCTTGGTGAGCGTGTGAGTGTGTGAAGAGATCTGTTTCCACACATCTCTTCACCACTTCCGGCTTCTCTCTCAGCCTCTCTACCCCCTTCTTTTTTTTTTTAAACATAAAAAAGTTGTCACATGTAAATTTGTTATTACTATTATTTTATAACATATAATGTGTTATTTGTTTCAGAGGTACAGGTCTGTGATTCAACAGTCTTACACAATTCACAGCGCTCACCATAGCACATACCCTCCCCAATGTCTATCACCCAGCCACCCTATCCCTCCCACCCCCACCACTCCAGCAACCCTCAGTTTGTTTCCTGAGATTAAGAGTCTCTTATGGTTTGTCTCCCTCTCCGGTTTCGTCGTGTTTCATTTTTCCCTCCCCTCCCCTATGGTCCTGTCTTGTTTCACAAATTCCTCATATCGGTGAGATCCTATGATACATGTCTTTCTCTGATTGCCTTATTTCACGTAGCATAATACCCTCCAGTTACATCCACGTCGTTGCAAATGGCAAGATTTCATTTTTTTGATGTCAGCCTCTCTACCCTTGAGCCCCACCCCATCTCTGGGGCTCCCCTCATTCATGAGTTGTACTCTGTTCTTCCTCCCATCCCTGAGTTCCACCCTCTTCTCTGAGATTCACCCACCCCCATCTCTGAGCCTCACTGTTTCTTACTGTCATTTTACAGCCATCAGGAGCTAAGGAGGAGGGGTGGCATGCCGTACCCCTTTAAAAATGACCACTGGAGGAGCAGCCTGGGTGGCTCAGTTGGTTAAGCAACTGCCTTTAGCTCAGGTCAAGATCCCAGGGTCCTGGGGTCAGGCTCCCTGCTCAGCAGGGGAGTCTGCTTCTCCCCCTCCCCCTGCTCATGCTCCCTCTCTCGCTCACTCTCTCTTTCAAATAAATAAAATCTTTTTAAAAAATTGACCACTGGAAAAGGCACACACCTCTTTTTACATTCCATGAACCACACTGGAGAGACGTGACCATATCTAGCTGGGGAGACCTTTACGCTAGGAACTGTGCACATCTTCTGCCACTACGTTTATAGTGATTTGCAACACACTGCAAAATACTTTGTGTTGTTCCCTAAGCATTTTACACCATTTTTATTTCTTGATGGTCAACGGTACATGGCTGTAGTAGAAAATTGGAAAGTACATAATGCTTCTAAGGGGCAGTAAAAATATTACCCACAATGCCAATCACCCAAGAGGAACATTCGTTCATATTTTGATGTCTCCTTCCAGAACTTTCTCTGCCCGTTCCTTTTCTATACCTAGCTCAGATGAAATTGTTAATGCAATTTGTACTTCAAGTTGTGTTTTCATTTATTAGTAATCAGATCATCTAATTGGGTTGGGTTTTCACCTAAATTAAGCAGTGTCTCTGATCCTTGAGAGAGGAAGACAGTGCCTCTGTCCTCAGAGTCTGGAGGAGGGAAGTGAAGTTTATAGAACTGTGGTTCTGGATACTGAAGATGGCAGCCACCCATTCTCATTGTAATCTAGACAAGTTGGTAGGAGCTGTGCCCTGGGAAAATGACTGTCAGCATGAATAATTCAAAAAAAAGAGCAAGGCTAAGCCCAGACCTTTGATAAGTGGACACCAGAGATCTTGGAGCCAAAAACCTGTAGGCAAAGATGGAAGGAACCATGGCCTGTGACTTCTGAGCAGGAACAGTGTTCAAGGGACTTGTGGATGAGATCCAGGTGTCTGCATGAAGAAGATTGAGCCGAAGAGTGGATGGGGACATGTCAGGTCACCAGATGTCAAACTCCCAATATTTGGGCAGTTAGAAGTCTCAGCCAAAACAGGACAGCAAAACAGGACAGATGAGACTTTCCAGTTTCCTGATGAGTCTAACAAGG
The DNA here is from genome assembly GCF_003265705.2 of Callorhinus ursinus. Classification (NCBI taxonomy): domain Eukaryota; kingdom Metazoa; phylum Chordata; class Mammalia; order Carnivora; family Otariidae; genus Callorhinus; species Callorhinus ursinus. Next base: position 1,725,842 of record NW_027397092.1, on the reverse strand, counting down.
GTAGGTGATGGGTAGGCCACAGTAGAGGAAGGGCATTCTCACATTAGAAACTGGACCTCAAAGGGAGCTTTGCAGAACAACTGTTCACAGGTCCCTCCAGCACCGAGTACTGAGGGCTATCGCGTGGAACCCCAATCACAAAGAGGGCACGGCTTTGAGGGCAAGCTGGCATCATAATGGAGCTTCCCAAAATAACAGTGAGGGCAACCTAACCCTCTACTGGTACTACTCTACCTAACGGGCTGTGATAAAATACTTAGAAAGGCGTAACTGCAAGTTATAATGTTGGATCCATATTCTCAAACTTTTCTTACCTTAATCAACTCTGTTCCGATAAGGGAGCCCCTCGTTCACCTATATCTACTTCCCATTGGGAAAAGAAACCAGGGATGACAAAGAATTAAGAGAAGGCCAAGACTATAATGAACGTGGTCTTATTGCAGTAATGGGGGAAAAATAACAAAATGATCATCAAAGTAAAACATCGGTAATTCTACCAATATAGGATTAATATAAACCTTACATATTAGTTGAAACCTTTGGCCCGTGCAAACCGACACTGATGATGTGGGCAAGTGTCTCATCTAAAAACTGTGGTAATCTCAACTCTGTATAAGAAGCTTTGGAACTAAAAAACACTGTTAAACGTTTGGTTTAAATTTAAATTACCAAATATTGTGCATAATAGATACTCTCAATTCCTGCTTGCATCCCTGACCCTCCCAGAATCCCTGATTCTTGCCCACTTCTTGCTCCTCAGAATCAACCTCTGTCCCTGAGCCGCACTGTAGCCCTAAGCTCCCATTTAATACCTCGATAACCTTTAAAATGTAAAAGTAGAATCTTGTCTTTTTAGCATGACAAACCGGCAATGAACTTAAAACATCATGCACTCGCAACTACAGCAGATTGCTATGCCCAGTTCTGCACTACATAATGAAAGATCACCTTTACAGGCAGACTCTGGCCCAATAATTCAGACACTGTGATAATAGAGACCCAAATGTTAGAAGCATGAAAAAAAAATCTACCCTCAAATATTAAATATGTGGCGCTGGCAAAAGAGCTAAGGCAAGTATGGAAACTGATCACTCGAGCAGCTGATGGGATCAGTGGCATTTGGGTGGTTTTATGCGCCCTAAGCCGAACAATTTGTAGAATTGGACATCTGTTAGGATGCCTGGGTGGCTCAGCTGGTTAAGTGTTTGCCTTCAGCTCAGGTCGTAATCCCAGGACCGAGCCCTGTGTTGGGCTCTTTGCTCAGTGGCTCTCTCTCTGACAAATAAATAAATAAAATATTTAGAGAAAATAAAAATCTTTAAAAAAATTTATTTAAAAAAAAGAATTGGGCATCTCTCATTATACAGACGTCATTTCAGTAGACACGGTGTGGCCCCAAATAATCCTTTATGACTCAAAGCAAATACTTCACAGTGTTGATCATGGATATTCTTGTACACCCATATGGCACTTCAAGTCATCTGGGAAGCAGATACCAATGCAATTAGAAGTTCCAGAGATTTGGGGCACCTGGGTGGCTCAGTCGTTAAGAGTCTGCCTTTGTCTTGGGTCATGATCTCGGGGTCCTGGGATCGAGCCCTGCATCGGGCTCCCTGCTCAGCGGGAGGCCTGCTTCTCCCTCTCCCACTCCCCCTGCTTGTGTTCCCTCTCTCGCTGTCTCTCTCTGTCAAATAAAATATAAAAAAAAAAAAAAAGTTCCAGAGATTTGCTGGGGTAAGTGCCTGTGACGAATAGAAGGAAGAGGGAGTTGGGTATGCAGGGAGAGACTCCAGGCTGCGGGGCAGGCCCAACACCTGACAGGAGACAGAGAAGGAAGATGGGGTGGGAGAGTCTCAGACCACAGCACAGCGCTGAGAAAGTCAACTCTAGCATAGAAGGTTGTCCATTAGATGAGTCTTCCCTCAGGCAGAAATGGACCATCTCTAGTATCCCACTATGCCCAGTCACTGGCCAGTGCAGCTTGGGGAGAGCGTTGCCCCAGCTTGGACAGTTAAATACACCTGTTGCAGCAGGTTTTCGTGAAGGACGATCTGAGCGGCACACCTTCATGAATGCCTCAATTCACCCCCTTGTGCTGCTCAGATCCTTTGCTCCATGTATTCAAGGAACTGTGGACCTCTCTTCCTGTGAGAAAGTCTTGATGACTTACTTGGTACTGTGACTCAGACCCTCATTCCTACTGGGTCTGAGCCCTTGGTAATTGTACCCCATTCAAGTTGGGTACAATGGTACACATGCCTATTCAGTTTCAACTGGCCAAGGTCTGCCAAGAAGTACCGGAATGGATTACCTTGGCTGTACATTATGCTTCCCTGCTCTGCTATATGAGCATGAGATGAGCAGTCCTACCTCATGCTTCTGCTGGTCGGGGTCAATTATCCCTGCCACGATGGTGACTCTTCTTCTCACCCACTGAAACATGGTCATGGGGAATTCCAAGTTTCCTGGCGATAGCCATAGCATATAGTTCAATGGAACCCTTGCTGTGTGCCCCAGTAAGAGTGTGCCCCCATCGGATACTAGGACCTCTAATCCCTGTGATCCCAGAGTTGCCCAAGAAGCACCTAGTCCCTCAGTGGTCACTGAGAGTGATGATAAGTGAGGCCTCTCTTGCTTCCACTTCTTGGGTCTCAGATGCTTCTGTGTTTCCTATAGAAGACACATCACTATATAAAGTTCTCTGATTTCATGTCTCTAATGCATCCCAAAGGAAGGCACCCGGTTTTGCAGGGTATTGTCAGCAAGCTGGCTCCTCAGTTGCACCTCTGGAAGGCCACCAATAGAAGGCCACTTCTTTTGGATGGTGCTGTATATGATATAAGGAGCAGATCCCATGGTCATGGGCCCACTGCCACACCTCCTTTGCTGTGAAATGGGGCCCCTGGTTGGCTGCGGTGATGTGTGAGATTTTATGCCTGTGAGTCAGGCATTCTGCAAGTCCCTAGAATGTAGTGTTGCTGAGGCTCTGTGAGCAAGAAAAACAAACCTATACCCCAAATTGTTATCTTTCCCTCTGAAGATGAACCATTGGCTCTTCCAGCATGGAAGGAGCCCAGTGTAGTTTACTTGCCATAAAATGATAGGTTGACCTCCTCAAAGAATAGTGTCATTTAGGGGATTCAGTTTGGTCTCTTTTGCTGGCAGGTTGGAACATCAGAGGTGGCAGTAGCTCTATCAGCCTTGGTAATGGGCATGTATCCTGTTGAGTTCGTGCATAGCCTGTCTCTGCCCTTGTCTAGGCCACTCCGTTCATATGCACAATGTGTCAATTCTGGGACGGTCAATGATGAAGGTTAATATCAACTGGCCACATCCTTGTGTCTAGTTGGCTGTTGAGTATCTTCCATGGATGGTTTCTGGTGGACATTAGTATACGATCTAAAAATCTTCACACTTAATGTTCACTCCATCCAGTGCTGTTTACCCCAGATCTCCTTGACTCTAATCCTCCAGTTTTGTTTTTTTTGCTTTGTTTTTTTTTCCTTCCAGACCACTGGAACTGAATCCATGGCACCTACCTCAGAATCTATATATTCTCACCTGGGGCTACTTTTTCTCCCACACAAAGTCAGTGACAGGATGCACTGCTCCCAGCTTTGCACATTGGAAAGATTTTTATCTCCAGCGTCTTTCAAGGCCAACCCTAAATGTGGCTATACTGTGGCTGCTGTCCATTTTCAGCTTGCATTCACAGACCAAGTCAACTCATGGCAAAACCTGGCTTCTTCCTCCTTCTTCATCTGTTTGTATGAGATTCCCGCATCGGTGGTCATATGTACAAGCTGAAGGAGGGTCACTGGTGTGACCAGGGTGGGTGACATGGGTGTCTGGGCTACCTGGTCGTGCAGCTTACTCATGTCTTCTGGTCTTGCTTGGCCTCAATCCCAGACATTCCATTTCCATCTTACTGTGGACTTCCACTGGGCCTATTTTACTTTCGGACTTGGTGGGTTTAACAAAAGTCACTTCATAATAGGAAGTTGTGGATGCATAGTCACTCGATGCCCTATGGTCAAGCATTCTAGCTCTTACAGGGCCCAGGAACATGCCAGGAGCTATTTCTCGAAAGGCAAAGGCAAATAATTCTCTGCAGCCTAGATTTGCTGCAGAGCTCAGTCTTGGTCAGGGCACCAGTTACGGTTGACAGGCCATCCATATCTCTCAGTATATGACCTAGAGAAGCATTCCTAGATGTGTAATGTGTTGCCTTCAGAACCCAAAATGGCTCACCAAGTGTTATGCTTCCATATTTAAAGAGGGAATGCAAGATTCAGAAATTTGTCTTTTACCTTGGAGAGTATGTCTTGGTAAACCCCTGAGTACAGGACCTCTTAAAAATTTCCTTGAGTAGGAGGTTTCTGAGTCTCCTGGGGCTTGTCTCCCGCTCAGTGGAGCGCAACTATCTTACCGAGGCATCTAGCATATTAGTCGCCTTTTGCTCAACCAGTCCATCCAGCATGATGTCATCGACGTCGTGGATCAGTGGGATGATCAGAAGGTCCAGATCACTTTAGACTGTATTATGACAGAAGGCAGAGGAGTTAACAGCCCGGGGGGCAAACCCGTAAATGAATATTCTTGTCGGTTAGGGCAGTCTTGCATCACGCAGAAGTAGCCTGACTCTAGCCCCTCCCTCCTGCTTAGATTAGCTCAGCCATTGGCTGGGAGAGGCCATGGGTCATGGCCTCGGGTGGGTGGGGCTGAGAATCCTGAGGGTGTGGCCACTCCTTGCGCAGCTGGAGAGACTCAGAGCGGTAGATGCTCCAATATTTTCACTAAGGGTGATATTTATCCTTTTCTAGTGTTTTTCTCTGTTTTACAAATTTTCTGCAGTGGGTACATAATATCTCTAAAATCCGAAGAAGAAGAAAACACATGTAGAGTCATATTGCCAAAGTGTCTATGTCCAGTTTTTTAGAATCATATGATTTCACAGTGAAATGTCTATTTTACCAGATTTTTGAACAGGCGTCTGGCCAATAAGTCTTATAAAATGGTTTAATGCCATTTTATTTGTTTCTTTTTCATCTTTTTTTTAATTTAGATTCAATTAGCCAACACATAGTACATCGTTAATTTCAGATGTAGTGTTCTGTAATTCATCAGTTGCTTATAACACTCAGTGCTCATTACATCACGTGTCTTCCTTAATGCCCATCACCCGGTTACCACCCCCCCCACCCAGCTCCCCTCCAGCAACCCTCAGTTTGTTTCCTAGAGTTAAGAGTCTCTCATGGTTTGTCTCCTCTCTGATGACTTCCCATTCAGTTTTCCCTCCCTTCCCCTGTGATCCTCTGTGCTATTTCTTATATTCCACATTTGATGAAACCATATGATAATTGTCTTTCTCTGTTTGACTTATTTTGCTCAGCATAATACCCTCCAGTTCTATCCACATTGATGTAAATGGTAAGTATTCATCCGTTCTGATGGCTGAGTAATATTCCATTGTATATATGAACCACATCTTCTTTATCCATTCATCTGTCGATGGACATCTTGGCTCTTTCCACAGTTTGGCTATTGTGGACATTGTTGCTATGAACATTGGGGTGCAGGTGCCCCTTCAGATCACTACATTTGTATCTTTGGGGTAAATACCTATTAGTGCAATTCCTGGGCCATAGGGTAGCTCTATTTTTAACTTCTTGAGGAACCTCCATACAATTTTCCAGAGTGGCTGCACCAGCTTGCATTCCCACCAATACTGTAAGAGGGTTCCTCCTTCTCCACATCCTCACCAACATCTGTTGTTTCCTGTCTTGTTCATTTTAGCCATTCTGACTGTGTAAGTTGTTATTTTATTGTGGTTTTGATTTGTATTTCCCTAATGCCAAGAGCTGTGGGGCATTTTTTCATGTGTCTGTTGGCCATTTGTATGTCTTCTTTGGAGAAATGTCTGTTCATGTCTTCTGCCCATTTTTTGACTGGATATTTGTTTTTTTGAGTGTTGAGTTTGTAAAGTTCTTTATAGATCTTGGATACTAGCTCTTTATCTGCTATGTCATTTGCAAATATCTTCTCCCATTCTGTAGGTTGCCTTTCAGTTTTGTTGACTGCTTCCTTTGCTGTGCAGAAGCTTTTTATCTTGATGAAGTACCAATAGTTCATTTTTGCTTTTGTTTCCCTTGCCTCTGGAGATATGTCTAGCAAGAAGTTCTTGCAGTCAAGTTCAAAGAGGTTGCTGCCTGTGTTCTCCTCTAGGATTTTGATGGATTTCTGTCTCACATTTAGGTCTTTCATCCATTTTGAGTTTATCTTTGTGTATGGTGTAAGAAAGTGATCCAGTTCCATTCTTCTGTATGTGGCTGTCCAATTTTCCCAACACCATTTGTTGAAGAGACTTTTTTTTCCATTGGATATTCTTTCCTGCTTTGTTGAAGATTAGTTGACCATAGAGTTGAGGGTCCCAGCGTTTCTGGGTTCTCTATTCTGTTCCATTGATCCATGTGTCTGTTTCTGTGCCAGTACCATACTGTTTTTGATGATTACAGCTTTGTAATAGAGCTTGAAGTCCAGCATTGTGATGCCATCAGCTTTGGTTTTCTTTTTCAGCATTCCTCTAGCTATTCAGGATCTTTTCTGGTTCCATACAAATTTTAGGATTATTTGTTCCAGCTCAGTGAAAAATGTTGATGGCATTTTGATAGGGATTGCATTGAGCGTGTAGATTGCTCTGGGTAGCATAGACATTTTAACAATATTTATTCTTCCAATCCATGAGCATGGAATGTTTTTCCGTTTCTTTATGACTTCCTCAATTTCTTTCATGAGTGTTCTATAGTTTTCTGAGTACATATCCTTTGCCTCTTTGGTTAGGTTTATTCCTAGGTATCTTACGGTTTTTGGTGTAGTTGTAAATAGGATTGATTCCTTCATTTCTCTTTCTTCTGTCTCATTGTTAGTGTATAGAAATACAACTGATTTTTGTGCATCGATTGTATGTCCTGCCAAGTTTCTGAATTGCTGTATGAGTTCTAGCAATTTTGGGATGGAGTCTTTTGGGTTTTCCACATAAAGTATCATGTCATCTGAGAAGAGTGAGAGTTTGATTTCATCTTTGTCAATTAGAATGCCTTTTATTTCTTTTTGTTGTCTGATTGCTGAGGCTAGGACTTCTAGTACTATGTTGAACAAAGTGGTGAGAGTGGGCATCTCTGTCATGTTCCTGACCTTAAGGGAAAAGCTCTCAGCTTTTCCCCATTGAGAATGATATTCGCTGTGGGCTTTTCATAGATAACTTTTATGATATTGAGGTATATACCCTCTATCCCTACACTATGGAGAGTTTTAATCAAGAACGGATGCTGTATTTTGTCAGATGCTTTTTCTACATCAATTGAAAGGATACCATGGTTCTTGTCCTTTCTTTTATTAATGTGATGTATCACAATGATTGATTTGCGAATGTTGAACCATCCTTGCAGCCCAGGAATAAATCCCACTTGGTCATGGTGAATAATCCTTTTAATGTACTCTTGGATCCTATTGGCTAGTATCTTGGTGAGAATTTTTGCATCTACATTCATCAGGGATATTGGTCCGTAATTATCCTTTTTGGTGGAGTCTTTGTTTTGGGGATCAAGGTAATGTTGGCCTCATACAACGAATTTGGAAGTTTTCCTTCTATTTCTATTTTTTGAACCATTTTCAGAAGAATAGGTATTAATTCTTCTTTAAATGTTTGGTAGATGGGTGGCTCAGTCTGTAGCATCTGCCTTTGGCTCAGGTCATGATCCCAGGGTCCCAGGATTGAGTCCCACATCAAGCTCCTTGCTCAGCAGGAAGCCTACCTCTCCCTTTGTCTGCTGCTCCCCCTGCTTGTGCTCTCTCTCTCTCTCTGACAAATAATAGAATAAAATCTTTAAAAAAATAAAAATAAATAAATGTTTGGTAGAATTCCCCTGGGAAGTCATCTGACCCTGGACTTTTGTTTGTTGGGAGATTTTTGATTACTGCTTCAATTTCCTTGCTTCAGGCTATGGGTCCGTTCAGTTTTCTATTTCTTCCTATTTCAATTTTGGTAGTTTATAAGTTTCCAGGAATGCATCCATTTCTTCCAGATTGCCTAATTTGTTGGCATATAGTTGCTCATAATATGTTCTTAAAATTGCTTGTTTTTCCTTGGTTGGTCGTGATCTCTCCTCTTACATTCATGATTTTATTAATTTGGGTCCTTTCCCTTTTCTTTTTGGTAAGTCTGGCTAGGGATTTATTGATCTCCTTAATTCTTTCAAAGAACCAACTTCTAGTTTCGTTGATCTGTTCTATTGGGTTTTTTTGTTTGTTTGTTTTGTTTCTATTTCATCGATTTCTGCTCCAATCTTTATTTTCTTTTCTCCTGCTTGGTTTAGGCTTTATTTGCTGTTCTTTCTCCAACTCTTTTAGGTGTAAGGTTAGTTTGTGTATTTGAGACTTTTCTTGTTTCTTGAGAAAGGCTTGTATTGCTATATACTTCCTACTCTTGGGACCACCTTTGCTGCATCCCAAAGGTGTTGAACAGTTGTACTTTCATTTTTATTTGTTGCCATGAATTTTTTTAATTCTTCTTTAATTTCCTGGTTGACCCATTCATTCTTTAGTAGGATTCTCTTTAACCTCCAAGCGTTTGAGTTCCTTCTAAATTTCCTCTTGTGATTGAGTTGAAGTTTCAAAGCACTGTGGTCTGAAAATATGCCAGGAATGATCCCAATCTTTTGGTACTAGTTGAGACCTGGTGTGTGACCCAGGATGTGATTTTTTCTGGAGAATGTTCCATGTGCACTAGAGAAGAATGTGTATTCTGTTGCTTTAGGATGGAATGCGCTGAATATATCTGTGAAGTCCATCTGTTCCAGTGTGTCATTCAAAGCCCTTATTTCCTTGTTGATCTTCTGCTTAGATGATCTGTCCATTGCTGTGAGTGGGGTGTTGAAGTCCCCTATGTTATTGTATTATTATCAATGTGTTTCTTTGATTTTGTTATTAATTAGTTTATATAATTGGCTGTTCCCAAGTTAGGAGCATAAATACTTATAATTGTTAGATCTTCTGGTTTGATGCCATTTTAATCTTGTTTACAAATTTAATGCTGTAACTTTGGAGAGGTTATTCGTATTTTGCCTTATTTTTTTCTCACTGTTGAAATAATATATGTTAATTTTTGAAAATGTAGAAAATTATATAACTTAGTAAAGAAGTGTTTAGAAATAATATCCCAAATCTTACCATCTTTGGACAAATCATTCTAGTGTTCTGGTGTATTCTCCATTAGGCTTTTCTCTTACTTTTTTTTTTTTCCTTTAAAAAGCTGATGTCAAAGTATGCCATTTTTTGCATAATTTTTTCCCTCTCCAAATGTTTCATCTAACAGCATAGTTTTACCCTTAAAAGAAGTGTCACTCACTTAGAGAAATGAAATTGGTTTGGGCCTAGGAGTTATAGAGATAAGATTACCTCCAGGTCAGAGGTGCAGAGAGACATGGTGGTCAAGTGTGGCTGTCCTCCGTGAAACAGGACATGTCCAGACCAAAGCCACTGCATCTATTGAGATGACAGGCTTGTGTTCAGGGGAGAGACTGGGAGCTAGTGAAATGGTAAAATGCTGAATTCCTAGAGAAGAAAGAAGAGTCAAGGCCCATAGGGAGTGAAATCCTTCACATTTGTACCATGGTCATGCTCAATGTCATAAGTGGAGGGCATGACTATGTATTTATTTATGATGAGTTCTTAAGGCCTAATCCCCACGTCTAGAATTAACTACATGGCAATAATCATGCCCTAAGGCCAGGATCGTACCAAGTTCTCAGGTTATCAAGTTTAATTTCATTTCCCCAGTTTATCATGCAGTGGGAGCAAGGCAGCAGAGAATAAGGCCAATCCAATTTTCTAATGGCTCTCCATGCAGGATTGGATGATTAAGCCTTGGGTACTCCTGGGCTTGTCAGGAGAGGCTGGCCTACTGAGAAAAATGCAAAGCTATTTTCATGTTGCCAAGGATGGAAGAATTAAGAACTGTTTTCTGAGTTTAAAAATCCCAAACCAGAGAAAGTGGTCATATAAGCTAAAATCAAAGCATCTTTACTGCACCTTTCAACAAGTCTTTAAGTACAAGAATTACAAATTAAACAAGTTTGGCCATGTGTTAATAATTGTTTAACCAGGAATATTGCAGTTTCTCCCTGATTTTGGAGTTTAACATTTTTCATAATAATAAAAATTTTCCAAAAAAACTTATTTGTCACAACTTTAATGATTTTATAACATTAACTCATAAATACCTCATGAACTCTGTGTCCATCTTGTTCACCAGTTTATCTGCAGTACCTAGAACAATCCTGCTCCATTAAGTTCGCAATTGATTAATTAATTAACTGGGATACATTAACAGAGACTCTTGGGGCATCTGGGTGGCTCAGTCAGTTAAGCATCTGCCTTCGGCTCAGGTCATGATCCCACGGTCCTGGGATCGAGCCCCACCTTGGGCTCCCTGCTCAGCGGGAAGTCTGCTTCTCCTTCTCTCTCTGCCTGCCCCGCCCTGTGCTTGTGCTCTCTCTGTAAAAAAAAACAAAACAACAACAACAAAAACAAAAAACCAGAGACTTTTAAATAGATTCCAACCTCTCAATGTATGGACAAATTTCAGGGTTGATCCATATCTTTAACCTAATTAAGAGTAAAAAGTGGAGGATTTTTTTTCTTTTCTTTCTTTCTTTTTTTTTTTGGAGACAGAGAGAAAGAAAGAGTGTGCACAAATGAGCAAGGTGGGGAGGGACAGAGAGAGAGGGAGAGAGAATCTTAAGCAGGCTCCACGCTCAGCCCAATGCGGGGCTCGATCTCCTGACCCTGAGATGATGACTTGAGCCAAAATCAAGAGTCAGACATTTAACTGACTGAGTCACCCAGGCACCCAAAAGTGGAGGATTTCTACTGCAGTTACAGTTACCTCTTCTTTGTAGAAAATTCTAGACTAGCAGTGCCAGAGTAACAAAGCAGTTGGAGAAAGGAGGGCTGAGGGAGGGAGGTTGAAGGCAAAATAACGGAGGATGATATGTACAACAGAAATAAACTTCAGAAACACCAGCCTCTTGTCTTTCGTCCTACTCTTCTCCACTCTTCATTTTGTGCAGAGAGTGCCACCCAAATATTTTGTGCACATAGGCCACCCTCAATTTCCACACAATATATCACGTATTCCAAAAGGATGTGGTTCCCTAGCCAGAGTTCTCCAGAAACTTTGTGGTCCCCATAGATTCAGTCTCAAGTGTAATATTAGATTCCTCTGGAATTCTTTATTATAGTTTCTAGGGGGAAGAGAACAATATTTAAATTTCCTTTGTGATGTTTCTTTGCTAAAGACGCCTTCTTTTTAAAAAAAAACTTTTTTTAAAGATTTTATGTATTTATTTGACGGAGAGAGACACAGCGAGAGAGGGAACACAAGCAGGGGGAGTGGGGTAGGGAGAAGCAGGCTTCCTGCGGAGCCGAGAGCCTGATGTGGGGCTTGATCCCAGGACTCTGGGATCATGACCCAGAACTCTCAAAACTCAACAGTAAGAAAACAAACAACTCAATTTAAAAATGTGCCAAAGGCCCAACAGACACCTCACTCAAGAAGATACATACACAGGTGGCAAACAAGTACATAAAAAGATGCTCCACACCATATGTCATCAGGGAATTGCAAATGAAAACAACAGGGCGATACCACTACATACATACTAGAATGACAAAATCCAGAACATAGACAACACCAAATGCTGGTGAGGATGTGGAGCAATAGGAGCTCTCTCTCCTTACTGGTAGAAATGCAGAATATCAAAGCCACCTTGGAAAACAGTTGGCGGTTTCTTATAAAATATACCATACGATCCTGCAATTGTGCTCCTTGATGTTTACCCAAAGGAGCTGAAAACGTATGTCCACACAGATACCAGCATACAGATGTTTATAGCAGCTTTATTAATAATTGCCAAAACTTGGAAACAACCAAGATGTCCTTCAGTAGGTGAATAAATAAATAAATAAATGTCGGTACATCCAGACAATGGAATATTACTCAGCACCTAGAAGAAATGAGCTTGAAAAATTCATGCCATGAAAAGATATGGAAGAACCTTAAATGCATATTACTAAGTGAAAGAAGCCAATCTGAAAAGGCTATGTACTAATTCCAATGATACGACATTTTGGAAAAGGCCAAACTATGGAGAGAGCAACAGGACCACTGGTTGATAGGGGTTGGGGCAGGGGGCAGGAAAGGTTGAGTAAGCGGACCACCAATAGTTTCTAGGGCAGTGAAAATACTCCGTGATTTCGATGCTACCAATGATGGATACATGTCACTATACATTTATGCAAACGTATAGAATGTACAATACCAAGAGATAACCCAAATGTAAACCATGCACTTTGGGTGATAATGATGTGTTGATGTAGTTCATCAGTTGTAACAAATGCACCATTCTGGTTGGGGAATGTTGATAGTGGGGAAGACTGTGCATATGTGAGGGTAGGGGGAACATGAAAAATCTCTGTACCTTTCTCTTAATTTTGCTGTGAATCAATAATTGCTCTAAAAGGAAAGTCTTTTTAAAAAGCGCTTTTTAAAACAATATGTATATAATTGTATTGTCGGGATTATAACTTATGGAAATGCAATATATTTGGGAATAACAGCTCAAAAGACACAGGTGGGAGTAAAGCTGTTTGGAGTAAGATAATAAATACCAGATGGTAACTTAAATCCACAAGAACAAATGAAGAGAACTATATATGATAAATAAGAAAGCTGACATAACAAACTCTATTAATAGAAACTTTCAACATTTTTAGAAGACATAAAATTATTTAAAGTAATGATTATGACAACGTATTATTGGGTTCATAACACATATAGATATAATATATATAACCATGATATAGCACAAAAAGGGAAAAAGAATAGAACTATTTAGGATAACCTTTTTATACCTCAGTGGAATTAAGTTAGAATAAATCTGAAGTAGATGCTGAAAGGTTAAAATGTATGTGGTAAGTCTGTGGTAATTATGAAAATAATTCCAAAAGTTGTGAAAAAACATTATTAAAGGAATTAAAATGTACCAAAAGTATTTTCTTAATGCAAAAGAAAGCAGTAAAGGAGGACAGTGAAACAAAGAAGACATGAGGCATATAGAAAACATATAGTAAAATATCCGATGTAAATCTAACTATATCAATAATAACATTCAATGCAAATGGGTTGAACAATCCAATTAAGAGGCAGAAATTGTCAAATTAGATTTAAAAAAACAAGATTCAACTATATGATATCTACGGTAAATATATATTTTTTTAATATTTCAAGTTTTATTTAAATTCTAGTAAGTAACATATAATGTAATATGAGTTCCAGGAGTAAGTACACATACTTTAGATTCAAAGATACAAATAGGTTGAAAGTAAAAGGACATTAGATATACAATGCAAATAGCAATCAAAGAAAGCTGGAGTGCCCATAATAATATCAGACAAATTAGACAATTAAAAATGTTACTGAGATAAAGATGGGCATTCTATAATGATAAATAGGTCCATCCATCAGGATGATATAAAAATTATGAGTATATATATATATATATATATATATATCAAACAACAAAATACCCGGAGTGAACACTGACAGGACTGAAGGGAGAAATAGACAATTCAATAATAATAGATAGAGACTTCAATATTTTATTTTCAACAATGGGTACAAACCAACAGAACTGAAATTTATGTTCCCATAAAAATCTGTACACAAATGTTCATAGCAGGATTATTCAAAACAGCCAAAAAAGTAGAAAGAACCCAAGTATCCATCAACTTATGGGTGGATAAACAAAATGTTGTGTATCCATACAATGCAATGTTATTCAGCTGTAAAAAGGAATGAATATCAATGCATGCTATATCAATGAATTTTGAAAGCATCTTGCAAAGTGAAAGAAGCCAGTCACAAAAGACCATATCTATATATTGCATGATTCCACTTATATTAATTGTCCAGAAAAGGCAAATCCATAGAGACAGGAAGCAGATAAGTAATGCCTGGGGCTAAGGGCAGGAGAGAATCAAGACTGACTGCTCCTAAGTCAGGGGATTTCTTTTTGGGATGAAGGAAATGTTCTGGAATTAGTGGTGATAATTGTATGATATGGTGAATATACCCAAAACCAACAAGTTGTACATTTACAAAAGGTAAATTTTTGATATGTGGCTTGTATCTCAGTAGAAAGAGAGGAAGAGAACAAAGAGAAGGAGGGGGAAGAGAAGAAGGGTGCAGGCAGTTCACTCTAGGAAAGCAAGGCGAAGAAAAAGTCTCAAGAAGGAGGGAGCTGTCATAAGTTAGACAAGTTAGATGAAAATGGCAAAGGGTCTCTTGTATTCAGGAGTGGCAGTGAAATTCAAAATACAATGGCTTGAGAAGTGACTGGGTGATGGCAAGATGGAAATTCTTTGAGATATTTGGTTGTGGAAGAAAGAGTAGTGACAGTGTCGTAACTAGAGGGGAGAAGAACACAGAGAGTGTGTTCTTTTTTTAGCGTTGAAAAAGATCTAGGTTAGTGTTGAGAAACAATTCTTCATGGGTCTCTTGCATTTTTACATATCTTGCCTAAGTACCAATTGCTTTTCTGCAGAACTCTCTCTTGAGAATGTTTATAAGTGAAAAGTCTTGGAAGATAGAGATAATGTTCTCCTTGGAGCAAAAAAAAAAAAAAAAATTATTTACTCTCCAGAAAACAAGATAATGTCTCCCTTTGGGGCAAAATTCAGACAGACATATACTGCCCATTATAAAAGATGCAGGTTCCCTAGGTTTGGGGCCCCTCTCCCTGTGATGCATTTTATTACCTCTGTGGGTATCACCTGACACTCCTCACATTGTCCTTTGGGAAGTGGGGCTCAGGGAACTCCAGTTCCCTGATGCCTGTGCTGCTTGTTGTATTGTGAATAATAAAGTCATTTGTCTCTGAAAAAAAAAAAAAGACAAACAACTCAGCAGAAGATCAACAAAAAATAAAAGACTTGAATGACACTAAAAACCACTACACCTACTAGATATCTATGGAATGCTCCACCCAACAGCTACAGGATATATATTTTTCTCAAGTGTCCATGGAATATTCTTTAGTCTACATCATGTGCTAGGCTATAAAACAACCTTAATACATTTAAAAGGATTGAAATCATACAAAGTATGTTCTTTAATCATGGTGGAATTAAATTAGAAGTAAATAACAGAAAAATAGGGCAAATTCACAAATATATGAACATTTAAGAACATAGCCATCAGGCGCCTGGGTGGCTCAGTTGTTAAGCTTCTGCCTTCTGCTCAGGTCATGATCCCAGGGTCCTGGGATCGAGTTCCACATCAGGCTCCCTGCTCGGCGGGAAGCCTGCTTCTCCCTCTCCCACTCCTGCTGCTTGCTGCTTGTGTTCCTGCTCTTGCTATCTCTCTCTGTCAAATAAATAAATAAAATCTTAAAAAAAAAAAAGAACATAGCCATCAATAGGCAATAGGTCAAAAATTCACAAGGGAAAGTTAAAATAATTTGAGATGAATGAAGATGAAGACGTGACACCCTAAAACTTATGAGACACCATTAACATAGTACTTAGATATTTACAGGTGTAAATGCCTGTTAAAAATAAGATCTCTGAGCAAAAGATTCACAACAGCCATGTTTTGGTTTCCAAAAGGAAAGAAACCTTTATTATTATTATTATTATTATTATTATTATTATTATTATTATAGAAACCTAATAGAAACAGAAGAGAAAAGGAATCTACACATAGATGAAGGTCATAGTAGGCAATAAATGAGAATAAGGCAAAGTTACATCAAGGGTACTTACAACATCCAACCTTGTTAGCTAGGGAAGCCCCGTGGAAATAGCCATGCTGGAGTCCCAATTGAGAGGCCTGGAAGGAGCGTCCTCCCCTCAGGTGAGACTTCCAACTGACCATCCCCATAAGGACCACATTTGCAGGGCAAATGATGGGAAGTTAAACATCTGTTCAGGTACGTGCAGTTTGGAGCAAGCTGCATTTCTATGTTATCAAGTTTTCGTATTTTCAAAGAGCCTGGGCTATGTGTGTCTGTCTCCCCTCCCAGATTCTATTCCGGGGAGCCAGCCCAGCCTAGCGCAGGAGGGGTTGTGAGACAAGATTTGTAGCTTTTGGCATCCAGAACAGAAGGGCCAGTTCTGACCTGGAGGGCAGATAATATATTTTAAACAACCAGGCTCCCAAGGTTATTCATGTAGCATGAGTCTCACAAACAATTCTTAGCCTGTTTGTGTATGTGCAAGTCCAAGTGGTCAGTTATGCAGGACAAATCACAGAAACATCAATCCATATAGAACATGCCTACATTAAAAAATAAGATCTCACATCAATAGCCTAACCTTCCACTTCAAGACACTTAAGAGCAAACTAAACCTAAAGCAAGCAGAGGGAAGGAAATAATAAAGATTAGAGTAGAAATTAATGAAAAAGAGAATTAAAAAAACGAAGTCAATGAGACCAAAAGTTGGTTCTTTGAAAAGTTAAAAAGAGTGGTAAATTTTTAGCTAGACTGATCAAGAAAAGATAGAGAAGACTCAAATCACTAAAATTAGGAATAAAAGGGGAGACATCATTACTGACCCTAGAGAAACTCAAATAAAAGGATGAATCAGAACCCATCTTTCCAAACTGAAAGTGAACACAGCTTTTCCTATATGTTAGCATCTGTCTCTTTAAAACACAGAATGAAAAACTTCTTGCAAAGGCATTAATGAAAGCCCCTAAACTCAGGAGTTTTACAATTTCTTGGACTTTTGCCAACATGGTCAGGACAAAAGGCCCTGCAGCCCGCCTACCCAAGCTGTTCCCATCTCCCACTGGAAAAAAGAACTCGGTGATAACCAAGGCTTAGAGACGGACCAAATTAAAATAAAAATGGTAACATTTCAGCAATTACCTGAAAAATAACAATTACATAAAAACAAAATGATCCACAAACATAAAACACCATTAATTTATATTAATTATTTCAGGAACAGAAGCAATTGAAACCATGACCCACTCATGTCAGCACTGATGGTGCAGATGATACAGTGCAGTCTGAGAATTATGGAAATTCTGCTCTTTCTGTGCGTCAAGGGCAATGGGAATCTTATGTCACTCGGTGGCAGCTAGATGTCTTATATTAGTCTTCAGTAAACTCTGCTAACTGGCTAATTTTAGTCTTCACTTAAAGTAGAGTAAGTCTATATAATTCTGCATGAGTCACTCGTAATAATTCTTAAAAGAGCTTGCACAAAGAGGAGTCCCAAATCCCAGTAGTGTTTGGCAAATCTTATTTTTGGAATCTGTTGCTTTGTAACTGCATGTTGATTGCCATTTATGGGCCCGGGCATATGACATATAACCCAGTGTCAGCAGGACCTTCCTCCCGTCTTCTAGAAAAAACAAATGGTAAAGTTGACTTGGATCCCAGTCACATGGAAGTCCAAAGCTCTTCCATAATTTCTGTCAGTTTCAGGGATGGGATACAGGTGAGCACATTTCACAATTTCAAGATCTCTTTCTTTGGATCCTCTCTTCCATGTGAGAGGTCTCTATGAGAGTCAGGCCCCTCTTTACATCCCAACATCAACAACAAAATCCCCTTGAAAGATGTTTTGGGAAGGTATGCGGGAAGATGGTACAGGTGGTATCAAAAGGACAGCAACACAAACACCTTCAGATAAAGGAATGGGTTTCCCATGCTTAAAATGGCCTTCACCTCCCTCAGCCTCCATTCCTGTTTCTCCGCTCTGCCTGCCCTCTCCCCCCAACTTTAGAGCTTCACCAACCCTCCTCACCTAGTTCCAAGCAGGTCTCCATCTTGTTTGCTCATCCTGATTCTCCTATGCTCTCTGCTTTTGGTTTTCTTCTCTTCCCTGTTTAGAACAACAAACCAATTCACCCTGTGCTCTCAGAGAGAGGAGTGTTACTACTTCTCTAAAGACATGACACCTGTGAGTGCACACCCATGTCTTTGGGATCTCACCTTGAACTTATTCCCAGTGCTAAGCTAGGAACTTTTCCTTGAGAATCAGCTGTAACTGGCATGGAGGATTGTGTGAGAACATGGGACGGTGTTGCCGAGCTACCTGGTTCTGTATGGGGATAGAAGCATTTCTCAAGGACGACAGTGATTTTTCCCAGGAGAGGGTGCTGGGAACGTACGCAAAGCAAGAGCTAAGTGTGTAGCAAATATTTGCTGAGGAAGAATGAGCAAGGAGCAGGCGAGTTAAGAAAAAGAGAGGGTAATGAGATAGGATAAAAACTAAAGTGGAGAGCTAACCCTCTTTTACTGAGATAGCATGAAAAGAGATGAGGCGGTGCAGTTATGGAGCATTTATAAGTTTGTAGGTGGCAAGGGTGGTCAGTTGAGGGTACGATTGTTCAAATGATTTGCATTTTCTCAGTGAAGTCAGGAACAAAGTCATTTGCTGACCGTCACAAGGGATAGCTCAGCATTGTGATTGGAGATCATTAGTTATCACTGTTTCCAGGTTATACTGTTGTACAATCTTGTCCACCTTATGCACCCACCAATGGGTAGGAGCTGACGAGAAACATGGCATGGCTCGTGGGCTGTGGTTTTGTGAATCCAGTAAGACAGAAGGATGTGAATACAAGTCAGCAAATACAGTGATAGACCAAAAATGTCATCTAACAACATGTGGTAAATTGGAAGAAAATTAAGTGGCTCAAAGGACTGGATATGGGTAAGATTAAACATATTGAGAGCAAAAAAGGGAGCTGGAAGAGTAAGAGAGTGCTGACAAAGCTCCACTTTTAATGTTTAGGATATCAGTTGAAGATCAGCTTTAACTTACGATGTAGCCCAGAGTGTGGCCCGTGGGAATAGATTTTGTGGACCATAGATGAAAATCCGTGGCATTGAGAAGGTCAAGGGGCTCAGAAGCTAGGATGTTTGATTGGCAATGCACAGCTAGATGTTTCGGGACCTGGCTAGCTGGGGACAAAGAGGAAGACTGAGCCAAGTGCCCAGACCCCTTGGCCAGGAGGCCAGAATCTGGCAGTAACAAAGTGGCGGTGAAGAAAAACACTTCAGTAGTTTGCAAAAGACTAAATTTTAACTCTTGAAGTGAAGTCATAATATCCACGGAATAAATACCAAAAATCACTCATTTTGTGTAGGCATCAGGGTCGATCCTCAAGTGAGGACAGGTGAGAGAAAAAATAGAACGAGTGACACAGCAGCAGGGAGAAAAGTTGGCCACAACTTCTCAAAAGGTCGTACTTCAGAAGGTCAAGACATAATCCAAAGCCCAAGAGGTTGGTGTGTCCAGATTTGGGATTATTTTTTTTTTAGTATAAGTTAAAAAGACAGTGGGTTGAGTCCCTTGGCCACGATATGTAGAGCAATAGAAAAGCTCTGGAGACTTTTTACTCTGTTTCTTCAGAACACATTGTCCCTCTGGGGAAATGGAATGTCACTTCTGATGTGACTCTGTGTCTGACTTGATTTGGCAGATCAGCGTCTTTCGAAGAAAGATTTATTACCTATCCTTAAGAGTTCCACCAACCAATGAACAGGGAAAATTGGTCACGACTGTGCCAATCCTAAGAAAGAAGATGAATAGTGTATTTTCCTTCTCAGTCATTACTCTTGGGGTTTCTGGGACAAAATCTAAGGAAGGAACAATTCCTTAAAAGAAAGACATCCAGACATGGGATAAACCCAAAACTTCTACTCAGGACCTCCAACAGCAAAGGTTTAATTGCGAACTATTTGCCACCAAAGTTGTTAAAAATGATCAAATAATGAAAAACTTGTTTTCAATGCTAGAGTTTGGTTGAAAAGGAAAGAAGGAGGCGTGCCTGGTTGGCTCAATGGGTGGAGCGTGTGACTCTTGGTCTCAGAATTGTGAGTTCGAGCCCCACGTTGGGTGTAGAGATTACTCAAATATAAGATCTTTAAAAGAAGAAGAAGAAGAAGGGCACCTGGGTGGCTCAGTTGGCTAAGCGACTGCCTTCAGCTCAGGTCATGATCCTGGAGTCCCTGGATCAAGTCCCGCATCGGGCTCCCTGCTCGGCAGGGAGTCTGCTTCTCCCTCTGACTCTCCCCCCATCTCATGTGCTTTCTCTCTCATTCTCTCTCTCTCTCTCAAATAAATAAATAAAATCTTTAAAAAAAAAAAAAAAGAAGAAGAAGAAGAAGAAGAAGCTTTCCATGATGAACTAGAATTTATCTGTTCATTTATTCACTTATTCAAGATGTATTTAAGCTAGACACCAGAGACACAATGGTGAGCCTAGTAAAAAGAAAAAAAAAGTATTTTTAGCAGAAGTTACTTGCAAGTATTAAGTTCTTGATACCCCTGGTAGGAGGCAGACATGTTTCTTGTTTTTCAGTTCTTTGGAGAACGTTAGATGCAGTTTTATCTTATATACTGCAGTCATTAAATATTTGTAAATCAGATTTGGTGTATTGCCTTACATGGATGTAACACTATTAATGTTTAGAAACAAAACGAGCAAGGCAGCAAGCCAAAAGAAATGGGAATGCATCTCGCTTAATTCCGTCGGAAGGGGGAAATCCACACACAAAAACCGTCAAAGCCATTGTGAGACAACTTGTTTGCTTGAGGACGGCAGGGCTGTTGTTTGAATAGCCTCATTTGGGAAGCTGTACATTTCATCAGTTAAGATTCCAATTTAGAGGCAAGAATAATCCCGTCCTCTGTAGTCTCTACAGCTCTGTCCGATTAACCACCGATAAGCATGAACTCAGAAGAAAGATCTCCTGTCAAAATTCACTCCATTAAAGCTGGCATTGAAAACCTTCGCAATGAAAACTGCAAGCTTTCTGAGCGCCATGCCTTGCCCTTTAAAAGCACCAGAGAATCTTTTCAGCATGTATGGCTCAGGAATGTGGGCTTTTCTCTGGAGGAGAGCACATTCTGGAAAGAGAGCACACGCAGAGTATTAGCCAAGGGCTCAGGCTCAGAGCAGATCCCAGGGTAGAATGGAGATTAGCTCAGCATTCATTTTGCTGGCTCTGTTGATACTGCTGAGATCTTATTTCCATGGACTCTGTGGGGAAATGGAGGATAATTCTCAGAAGGGTTGAATTCCAATGATTTGAAAACTTATGAGAGTTCCACACAGTTTCTAAGAATCCTGATCTTTCTGAGTATTTCGATCGTGCCACCAATTTTAAATCTCATTTTTTGTAGCCTATGTCCAGGGGGCTCCACAGAAAAGAGGAGGACATCCTTCAGGGAAGGCATATTTGTGTTAACAACTGCTGAATGTACATGAACTCTGCCAAATGACTTGATTCATCTCCCAAATTTAAATTTAAACCACTGGCTGAATCTTCTAAACGTTCCAATGAAAACTTAGAGAATCAGCAAACATTTTACATGTTACATATTATATATAAACCATCTTACAGGCACTCATTTGAAAGGAAAAAACTTAGTGTAACATGAAGGGAAAACTTATCTAGTGATCCTGGGGGTTGCTGAAGGAGCAATGATAGATTTTTGTTAAAGTACTTGAGAGAGATTTTTTTGTATCAGTCAGCTCTTTCCAGTAGGACATCGGATTGCAAATGCAGAAATCTAAAACAAAGCAGTTTGAGCAAAAAAGCAATTGCTTTTGGGTCTAGCCACTGCTAGATCCAGGACCTCTGATGGTATTGCTACTATCTTTCTTAAACCTTCTCTCATTCCCCATCTCTGCTCTGCTTTCCTCTCTGTTGGCTTCAATCTCAGGCAACACATTCTTCCACTGTGTTGGAAAGATGGTCATCAGTAACTACAGGCTTAATTCAACCACGCTAATAACCTCAAGGAAAGAGATTCCCCCTGTCAAATCATGAGAGTGACCCTGATTGGCCCGGCAGGGCAGGTGCCTGTCCCTGTTCCAACCACCTGGAAGGCTGTGCTCTACTTAGCAATGCCTGGATCATGGGCCCAATGTAGAACTAGGATATGGGGTCAGCATTTCAGGGGACAAAACCATTGGTAATCAGGACACGTGAGGAGTGGTTCCCAGAAGGCTACATGATAGGCTGTTAGCAAAACAAGAGAGGAAGAATGTTGGTCAGGTTAAACACAACAGGTTGCCAGAAATAAGAGATAAGGTCAAGTTACCTCTCATTATAAGACTGTATTTCAAGAATTCCTGTGGAAATAAGGGAGATCAGGAAACAAGTTTCTAGAGTCTTCATGGAGAAGCGAAGCACAGTTCCCGATGCCACTGTAGGTCCAGGATTCAATCTGACTAAAGCTCTGAAACAAAAGAGCCACCCTAGAAATTGCCATTTAACAAAGTCATAGAGCAGAGGATACTATGCTCCCTCTCGTAGGGCTGGTCCATTTCCATGCTTCTGTTTCTTCTGTCTCCATAACTACTAATTCATTACTGCCATTCATTTTCTTCTCTCTAATGGCTTCTAATGCCTCGTGGCTTCTGTTTATTGTTTTCTTTACATGCATTTCTCTTCTGAGCTACTATTTTTCCCCATTGTATTAATTTCTGCTTTTAACATATTTCTGCCAATTTTCTTGAGCATTTTTCTGTGGTTCTTTTCCTAGCACTTTTTCAATTGGATAGCTCATTAATTTCTCATCTTTCTTGTTTTCTAATATGTACAATCAAGGCTATAAATGGCCCTCTAAACTCTGCATTAGCATATCCCACAAATTTTGATATGCAGTGCTTTCTGTGTCCTTCAGCTCCAAATGTTTTATAATTCTCATTTTAATTTCTTCTTTAGTCCATGATTTAAAAAAAAATTGCTGTGGAAGTAATACTATACATAAAGTGCACAACTCTTGAAGTGATCAGGCCAATGAATTTTACATATATATACACCTGTAGAGCCACTGCCTAGATCAAGATATAGAACATTTCCTCCAGCATCCCACAGAGCTCCTTTATGCCCCTTCCTGATGAATACTGCCCCTAGAAGTCAGCACTATTAACTTTTTTTTAAACAGAAACTAATAAATGTTATATTTACATTTTTTCTGTTAAAATATAAAACTAGGGTTAAATTAAGTTCTCAAAGTCTAAATTAGACTAAATATAAATCTGCTGTACGACCCATTAAATGGATTTATAGTTTGACAGTGTTCCTTAAAAGTATCTAGTCATCTTCCATCTTTTTCCTTTTTTCTAAATTCATTCTGCCCCAGTTTTCACTTATCATCATATATACTTTATTCCATCAGACATTTTCCAGGACCAACATACTACTTAATTAATCATTAAGCCTGTTTAGAGCTTTCCCAAACTTGAACTTTTCTCACCTGACTACACATCCCAAGGTACTACTTTTCTCACCTTTTTTGGTTAGTACTATAATGTTCCGTAAAGAAACAATAAAAGTTATGTATTTCCCCAAAATGAAAGATCAGTATTCAATGGTTATTATGTTAACCAGTTAATAAAAGTATATCAAAAACCACTCATGTTTGTTAATCAACTGAAATTATAACATAATAAATTAAACTAATACTTTGCTATTTACTTATTGCTTACAAATTATTCAAGGAATCAAAATGGCTTCACAAAACTTGGTGTCTGCTTCCCAAATACTTCACATTTTTTAACCCCAGATCCATACAAGGAGAAAAATCCAAACATACTCTCTTTACCTAAAAACTAAAGTTTGCTAAAAGGCATTATTTAGGATTTTTTAGACCTAGAAAAAGAGTTATACTTCCAACATGTATTTAAATTATAAATCCATTTTTATCCTGTGACACTGCTTGAAATTTAAGTACATCATAGTTAAATTAACTGGGCTTCTGCTTCATCTCTTCAAGTCTGATGGAAATTCATTTGCATCAAGGCTCTTATTCAAGATTTCTTCTTCTTTTAAATTAGGTAGAAGTTCTCCAAGACTACCTGGTATTGTGGTTTTCAATCTTTGTACCACTGGAGAAAACTTAATTAGTGGTGAAAGTGACCGTTTCCTTTCACCAAGACACATGCGTAAAGATGGTTTTGTATAGTCAACCTGCAAATCATGAGTACCCAGAAAGTCAAGCATATCATCTGTTTGCATGTTTGTGGGAATAGGGCTCAATTCTGGTTTGTGTCCTTCAAGTGTTTCAGGATTAGAAAGGTCACATTCTTTTCTTTTCTTGGATAGAGATTTTTTTCAGAGCCTCGTAACTACAACAAATAGCCTTTAAATTACAGTCCGATTCTGGAGTAGTTGGTCTTTCTCCCACAACATCTTCTGGAAAGATGCCACTGTGCATAGGACTAT
Source organism: Callorhinus ursinus (assembly GCF_003265705.2). Classification (NCBI taxonomy): domain Eukaryota; kingdom Metazoa; phylum Chordata; class Mammalia; order Carnivora; family Otariidae; genus Callorhinus; species Callorhinus ursinus. The sequence goes on along the minus strand of NW_027397092.1, from coordinate 1,701,522 downwards.
TTGGCTCCAGTTTAAAATTGGCTTCTGTACTACTGGAGCTATTAAGACTTAAGTTACCAACTTCTTCTGGAAGAGTTTCATGTAATTGCCAAAATCAATATCCTTTAAACTCCTGGAACTAGTTCCACTTGATACTTGAAAAGAGTCCCATAACATACTTTTATGCATGAAAGGTTCCTTGTAAGAAGCTTGCAAGTGGTCAAGAGAAGACTCTTCACTGCTACCCATTACAACTCTCCTAGTACCTACAGCAGGGGAGACTGTCTCTGTTTGGCTAGTTTCTAAAAGCTTGTTCTGTAATGCTGCACACTCCAAACCTTGCTTGCACATTATTTTCTTACTTAACAAATCTGACTGATTTTGTGTTGATGGTCCACCTATGTGACTGGTCACCACGTGTTTCTGAGGCACACACTTGAGGCAATCTGAAACAACTTTCTCTTCAGGCAAATGGGAATGGCTAGAAGCACTATTAACTTTTAAATATAATGGATTAATTTTACCTCTCTTTGAACATCATCTCAATTGGAATCATACATCCCATTTTGTTACCGTGAGATTTATCCATGTCGTAGCATCTCTCTTTCTCTCTCTCTCTTCATTACTGGCAGTGAATATATTCACTCATTATATTCATTCATATATATTCATTCATTCTACTCTTGTTGCATATTTGGTTTGTTTCTAGTTTGGGGTACTATGGATGTTCTTGGGGGCCTGGGTAGATCAGTCGGTTAAGCATCTGCATTCAGCTCAGGTCATGATCCGGGAGTCTTGGGATTGAGCCCCATATTGGGCTCCCTGCTCAGCGGGGAGCCTGCTTCTCCCTCTCCCTCTCCTGCCCTTCTCCCTGCTCATGCTTGCTCTCTCTCTCTCTCTCTCTCTCTCTCTCTCTTGCTAATTCTTTCTCAAATAAATAAATAAAATCTTTTAAAAAACTACTATGGATGTTCTTAAAAATGTCTTTTGCTGGACATATGTCCTCATTTCTCATGTACATACTACTAGCAGAATGGCTGGGTTTTCAGGTAGGCATATATTCAACCTTATTAGATACTTCCAAACATTTTTGCATTGTGGTTTTTACCAATTTACACTCTCACTAGTAATGTGTGAGTTCTCATCGCTTGACATCCCATCAGTATTTGGTATTGATAATTTTTCTTTTCTTTCTTTTCTTCCTTCCTTCCTTTCTTTTTGAGGGAGAGAAAGAGAGAGGTGGGGGAGGGGCAGAGGAGGAAAAGAAAGAATCTTTTTTTTTTTTAAAGATTCATTTATTTATTTTGAGAGAGTGAGAATGAGAGAGAGAGAGAGTACATGAGAGCAGGGAGGGTCAGAGGGAGAAGCAGACCCCTCGCTGAGCAGGGAGCCCGACGCAGGACTCGATCCCAGGACTCCAGGATCATGACCTGAGCCGAAGGCAGTTGCTTAACCAACTGAGCCACCCGGGCGCCCCCGGAAAAGAAAGAATCTTAAGCAGGCTCCACGCTCAACATGGAGCCTGATGCGGGGGCTCCATCTCACAACCCTGAGATCATGACCTGAGCTGAAATCAGGAGTTGGCCGCTTAACCAACTAAGCCACCCAGGTGTCCCTCTTTTCTTTTCTTTCTCTCTCTCTCTCTTTTTTTTAATTTTAGCTATTCTGGCTGTGTGCATAGTATCTCAAAGTCCTTTTAGTCTGCATTTCCCTACTCATTATAATGTTGAATATGTTTATCGTATGTTTGCTGGCTACTTGCTTATCTTCTTTTATGACTGTTCATTCAAACCCTTTGCCTATTTCTAAACTGGGTTGTCTTCTTAAGATCGAGTTGTAAGAGTTTTTTACATACTCAGGATGAGTCCTTTACAGATATGTGAATTGTGAATTTCTTTTCCTAATCTGAGGCTTGCCTTTTCACTCTCCAAATGATCTCTTGATGAATGAAAGTGAGTAACTCCATGAAATCTAATGTTTTGCTTTTCAGTGGTTGTGTTTACTGTGCCCTGTTTAAGAAATCCTTGCCCACCCCAAGGTCATGAAGATATTCTTATATTTTCTCTTAAAAGCTTCATTGTTTTGCCATTTACACTGAAGTTTATGACCCATTTCATATTAATATTTGTATATGGTATTATACAAGAATCGAAGCTCATTTTCTTTTCCACGTGGATATCCAACACCATTTATTGAAAAGAATAAGAAGAAAGAATAAGATAATCCTTTCTCCTTAGTGAATTGCAGTGATTTTTTTTCTGGGAGTCTGTTCTGGACTCTGTTTTGTTCCACTGGCTAACCTTGTGCCTATATCACATTGTCTTATTTAATATAGCTTTATGATAAACCTTAAAATCTGGTAGTCTAAATCCTCATTTTTCTTCTGCAAAATTGATTTGGTCATTCTCGATTCTTTGCATTACCATATGAATGTTTAAATCAGCTTATCAGTTCCCACAAACAAAAAACCTGCTGGGATTTTGATTGGGATTATATGAAATCTATCGATAAATATGGAGAGAATTGACATTTAATCAACAGTGAGTCTTTCAATCCAGGAAAGTGGCATATCTCTCCACTTATTCAGGTCTGCTTTAATTTTCTCATTGATTTTTTCCCTACAGTTTATTTCTGGATATTTGATTGTTTAGCTATCAAAAATGCTATTTAAAAAATTATTGTGTTCTGATATTTATTGCTAGTATGTAGAAATACAATTGATTCTTGCATGTTGACCTTGCATCCAGTGACCTAATTTCATCTATGAATGTAAATAGGTGTGGGGTTTTGTTTTGTTTTTTGTGGGATGGTGATAGTTTGGATTTCCTATGTATGCTTTTATGTTATGTGCACAGAATGCAATTTTATTACTTCCCTTCCAAAGTCCATGCCTTTTATTTCTTCTTCTTGCCTTATAGCACCCGTGAATTTTTTCTAGCATGATTTTAAGAGATCCAGAGCCTGTGAGGGTTTCTGCTCTTTTTTTTATTGTTAGGTTCTAATTTTGCTGCCCTCTGCTGAGGAAAAAATCAAAAGAGTGCCATAACAAGACAAGAAGAACGTGTTTCTAGAAGATGGAATTCCATACTGCTCACACTCCTGGTAATCCCGTAGTTCATAAAGAGTGAGAATGTTCATTACTTCTGCCCTACCACATGATGTGCTTTATAGGACCACTCTTAGACCTGGACAAAAGGGGCTCGTGTCTTGGCTCCCTGCATTGGAGGGGTCCACAAATCATACACACACACACACACACACACACACACACACACACAGACAGACACTACATTTATCAATCCTTACTTGGGATGATTCCATTGCTAGGGAAATTCTTCTCCTCTTCTCCTACCCATTGTCTTTGAAACAAAAAGTGACCATGCCAGGCCCTTGAAGGTGTGTGGGTTGTACTGTGGTTGACACCAAAGAAATGCACTGCTTTAGAATGAAGTCCTTCAACAGTAGCCTTTTTGTAACACCTAAATTCCAAACAGAAAACAAATTAACTGTTCACACTTTCCTCTTGGTAACATAAATACAGTAGATTCTTTCAGAAAGAAGTATCCATCCCCAGTAATGTCTTCCTCCTTATTATCTTTCAGTGCCTGATGTCAGAAATACCATGAATCAGAACATTCACAACAGTTGCATAGAGCAACTGAGATTGCTTTACCATATTAAACAATTGATATGCTCTTACATTGTATATTTTTAGGTTTGATCTGTAACATCTTTGATGAATGATGTACACTGACAACTTAATGGGTATTGGGTATTAAAACTCCAAGTTGTCCTATTTTTATAACAATATTTGATAAAATTTAATTAAGCTTTCAAAATATTAAATGAAAAACTTGGTTCTATTAAATGATTTTTGTTTAAATTTTTCATATTAACCACACATTCTATTCTCCTTCATATTTTAATAGATCATTTTGAATATTTTAGGAGAAAAGTAACTTTTAAAACAAAAATGATTTAAAATTTAAATTGATTTCTACATTTATTTTAATTCACTTTTTTATTAAAATATTTTCAAATTTTGTACACTTCAAATACATTTTCACATTTAACTTCAGAACCATTGCCTTCAATAAAACATAAATTATATAAATATATTAATTTAACAGTAGAATTAAATATTTTGCTGAAATGACAGAAAAAATACAATTTATGAAATAAATAGGTTTTCTAAATTACTTATGTCATACGTCAATGAGTAGTTTTAAAAATTGTCTTTAGTGTTTTACCAAGTTGCAATTGCATAAGATCACACTTCATGCAAATTTTTCTGTTTTGTCTTTCTGAAGTTATGTCTGAAAGTAAGAAAATGGAACATATCTTACTTTACAGTTTCTAGTGTGACTTATTGATTTCTAACCATTCTTTGTATGTTCTAGACACAACATGTATGGTTTGCAAATGTTTTCTCACATTCAGTGGGTTGCTTTTTCACTTTCTCGATAGTGTCCTTTGAAGGACAAGTTTCGGGGCGCCTGGGTGGCTCAGTTGGTTAAGCGTCTGCCTTCGGCTCAGGTCGTGATTCCGGGGTCCTGGGATCGAGTCCCATTTCGGGCTCCCTGCTCAGCGGGGAACCTGCTTCTCCCTCTGCCCGCCACTCTCCCTGCTTGTGCTCTCTCTCTCTGACAAGTAAATAAGTAAAATCTTTAAAAAAAAAATGAAGGACAAAAGTTTCTCATTTTGAAGTCCAATTTATTTATGTGTTCTTTGGTTGTTTGTGCTTTTGGTGTCATGTATAAAAAACCATCATCTAATCAAAATTATAAAGATTATGCCTGTGTTTTCTCATGAGAGGTTTATACTTTCAGCTCTTACATTTAGGACTTTGATCAATTTTGAGTTGATTTATTTTTACGTGTGAGCAAAGGGTCCAACCCCGTTGTTTGTATGGGGATGTCCACTTGTCCCTCCCCCATTTGTTGAGCATAGGTTCTTCCCCATTGAATTGTCTTGGCGCTCCTGTCAAAAATCAACTGGCCGTAAATGTGAGGCTTTATTTCTCAATTCTATTTATTGACTTATATGTCAATCCTTACACCAGTATTACATGCTGTCTTAATTACTGTAGTTCTGTAGTAAATTTTGAAATTGAGGAGTGTCATCCCCCAGCTTTGTTTTTTTTTTTTTTTTCAAGATTGTTTTGGCTATTGGAGGTCCTCTGCATTTCCACATGAATTTCAGGGTCAGTTTGTCCATTTCTGGGGTGCCTGGGTGGCTCAGTCGTTAAGCGTCTGCCTTCGGCTCAGGTCATGATCCCAGGGTCCTGGGATCGAGCCCCGCATCAGGTTCCCTGCTCCGCGGGAAGCCTGTTTCTCCCTCTCCCACTCCCCCTGCTTGTGTTCCCTCTCTCACTGTGTCTCTCTCTAACAAATAAATAAAATCTTTAAAAAAAAACAAAAAACAAAAACAAACAAAACAAAACAAACTTGTCGATTTCTGCAAAGAAAGCAACTAGGATTTTGATAGGTTTTGCATTTCATCAGTAGCTAATTTTAATTAAACTTTTCAACATTTATACATACGATATGTAGGACTTCAGCCCCCACGAATATAAAGTTGAACATGACTTTATTTATATTATTTTCATAACTCACACTGACCCTACGGGGAAAATATTATTAAGGAACTTTCTCAAGATCACACAGCTAGTAAGTGGCTGAAATGGAATAACAGCCCTTATAGGTTTGATTCCCCAAAACTATAACTTTCTCATGGTATTATGCTATCTCTAATAATAGCTTATATTTTTATTTTTATTTTTTTTAAAGATTTTATTTATTTATTCATGAGAGACAGAGAGAGAGAGAGAGAGAGACAGAGAGGCAGAGGGAGAAGCAGGCTCCCAAGGAGCAGGGAGCCCGATGCGGGACTCGATCCCAGGACCCTGGGATCATGACCTGAGCTGAAGGCAGACGCTTAACCATCTGAGCCACCCAGGCGCCCAATAGCTTGTATTTTTAGAATTATATATTCTTATATTTTCTTATGTATGGTCATTATGTACAAAAACCACATAAGTGAAAAAGAATAAAATTATCATTTCCTAATTTGCTGTCACAGTACCCTGTGGTCTATCTTTATCATCATAATTCTTCTCACACTATTTGCCTGTTCTCCACTACACTGAGTGCCTTTAGAATAGTGGCTGTGTCTGGCTCTTCTTATATCTCCAGGACCTGGGAAAATGCCTGGTTTGGTGAAGGCTGAACGAATAAATGATCATGTTACCCCTTTGACCCTTAGCATTCAGAGGCTGGTGTCGTAAAGCCCTTTTTTCTGGAGTATGGTTCATGTCCCCCCAACTATTCTGGGGAAGCTCAAAGGCAGAGCCAGAGTTTTGCTCATGGTAGGTGCTCAAAGCTTAAAACTTATGGTCCCGGAGGCCTTCTTCCTGGGTCCGAGAAGAAGAACCAACATATCTTGAGAAAGCAAGTATATGTAGTTCACAGAGAAGAGAGAAGTAGCCAGCCAGTAAGTACGAAAAGACATTCAACCTCACTGTCAATCAAAGAGATGCAAAAGAAACAAGAATTTGCCTTATGCCTCTGAAACTAGGGAAGAGTGAAAAGTTGGTAAGACCCAGTGTTTGTAAGGACATAGAGAAATGGGCCCTCTCATGCAGTCTTGGTGGGAATGTAACTTGGTACAAGTTTTCTGAAGAGCATTTTGGCAATGAGTATCAAGTTTTAAAGTATAAATATGCTTGGATGTCGCAATTCCACACTTTTTTTTACAAGCGTACAGTGTTGAGAGACAGTTCTTCTCGGGCCCCTGGTACTTCTCTTGCTGGGGGTGAGGGGTGGGGGGTGCCAAGCCTGCAAGACCCCGACTGTTCTTTCACTGGGGCCATTTCTCAGGATTATCTTACACAGCTGGTAAACTCGAGAGATAAATTAACTTCTTCCTTCCAATCAAGAGCCGACTTGTTTAGTGCCTGCTATAAAAGCAGTGGAGGCTCCAAGCTCAGCACTCCTCCACAGCAACTCAAACCCACTCTGTGCATAGCATCACATCTATGGGACTCAGAGGCATAGGAGAATGACACAAACATGTTGATGCTCGTGCTGCTAGTTGTGCAGTGAGTAATAAGCCCTTTATCTCAGGGGAAAAATTATCAGACCCATTTTCTACAGATAAGTAAAAAGCGAAGTGACCATCCCAGATGACATGGTCATTTACTTGCAGAGACAGGACCAGGACACAAGGTGACTGAGCCTTTATCACAAAACACAGAACACCTGGATAAGCATTTTGAGTGAGAAGGACAGGAAGAGCTCTCATCGTCAAACTTCATTTAATCAGTTTACTGGATTATCTGGCACTCTCTGATTGCTCTGAAAATATCCACACTGTTGCCTGTCCCAGCGGCCAAACCACTCTCCAGGACAGCAGTTCTCAAAGTATGGTCTCCCGGACCAGAAGCATCAGCATTCTCTGATAACTTGTTGGAAATTCAAGTTCTCAGACCTTAACCCAGACCAGCTGAACCTTTGCAATCTGTGTTTTAATGAGCCCTGCAGGTGATTCTGAGGCACCCAAAAGTTTGCAACACACTGCTCTGTGCACAGTGCAACTTCAGCCTCTCCAGTTGGGTTTTAGCATCACTAAGGGACTCCTGGGTTGGTTCCCACACCTGTTTGTACTGCTGTACTTGTCATTCTATTTACATATTTTACTTAACTATTGGGACAGCTGGGTGGCTCAGTCGGTTAAGCCTTTACCTTCAGCTGAGATCATGATCCCGGGGTCCTGGGTTAGAGTCCTGCGTGCGTCGGGCTCCCTGCTGAGCAGGGAGCCTGCTTCTCCCTCTGCCCCCACCCCTGCTTGTGTTCTCTCTCACGCTCTCTCTGAAATAAATAAATCAAATCTCTAAAAAAAATTAACTGTTATATTTATCAATGAAATAGGAGGGCAAAAAGAGAATTGTTATTTCTATGAAAGCCAAACTGAATCTTTGAGAAAGATTCAATGAAGACCAGTCACTAAAGAATTATTTTTGAAAGAGGGAGAAAAGTAGTAAACATCCCCTGATTTGCACTCAGTCTGTGTCATCCAAGTCTTTAAATTCCACTAGAAATCTGGAGATCATAAAAAATGGAGGTGGTTTAGGTAAGAAATATGAAGCAGAACACCAAACAATGGTTTTATATATTTTTTTATTTTTATTTATTTTAAAGATTTTATTTATTTGTCAGATCAAGAGGAAGAGAGAGAGAGAGACAGAGAGAGAGAGATTAGCACGCACCAAGCAGGAGGAGTGGCAGGCAGAGGGAGAGGGAGAAGCAGACTCCTAGCTGAGCAAGGAGCCTGATGCGGGACTCAATCCCAGACCCCAGGATCATGACCTGAGCCGAAGGCAGACGTCTAACCCACTATATATATATATAATATTTTTTAAAGGGCTTAGACCTACATCAAAAGATTTATAAAGATGTGGTGCTAGGATTTAAGTTAAAATGTGAATGGTATATGTGTTTTTCATAATTTCCCTTATAACCAATGTTTTTTCCTCTATTAATTGACCAATTTCTGGCCTGCACTCTGTGAGGGAGAGAGCTCCCCTTGGATACAGTTTAAACCCTGATAGAAAATGACTAGCTAGAGTGAGGGATGAGACCCACAATAGCTCCTAATTGCTGTTTCTTTCATTGTTGACTCTCTAAGAAAGAGGCTTGAGTGTCCCCTCTTTGGTTCTATTCTTCTGTCTCTGAAGCAAGAGGACGCCATGGCTAAATATCTATGCCCTTGAGCAGCTGCTCCTAGCAAGGGGCATGTTTTGTGGTATATCCAGGACATGTCCTGGAGTCCATCATTAAGCCCAATGGCTGATCGATTGGTAGCTTGGACTTTAGTCAGAAAATTCTTTGTCCTGCCAAAAGGTACGGAAGCTCAAAGGACAGAGCAGGCAGAAGGAAGAGGTGTCAGGAATCCCTTCACCCCCATACCATCAGAGAGAAGTCATTTGTCCCAGAGAGAGAAGCCATTGTTCTCATCCCAAGGCTCCTCCTCAAAGAAACTTCCCTCACCTTGTTCTCAGAAATCCCGCCATGTTGGCCCACTCCTTACCTTCCTTAAACTCTGTGTGGAAACCTGATTTCCACTGACCAGTCTCTTCACTTTCCTGAACGTAGGGATTTGGCATATAGAGACTTTATCTCTTTGCTGAATGAATGAGTTGGAAGGGATGAACAACCGGGGCTGGTGGGGTGGCAATATTCTCCCATGTGCTGGAAGAAGCAGAAAAAGACATCCTGGAAGAGAGAGAAGGAAGGATGTGCCTAGAGAGAAGCGGAAACGAGTGATCCTGTAAATGTGGACAGGACCACCTCAGTTGGTAATGTTCCGTTTCCCGCTTCCAGTGCCTACCGAAGAGCCCTCATTGTATTTACTGCACTTCGGGATCATAAACCACCCCTGCTTCTTTCTAAGAAATGGCCTCTTTTTCTTCCCCTCGGGTCATTTCAGGGGCTGCTGTGAATTGCCTGGCCCTCTTGCTGGAGCAGAAAGTACTCAGCCCAGGCATCTTCAGGAGCCTATTAAAAGTGAACATTGGCAGTCCTATGGTAATGACTCTGTTGTTTAAAATCTGAACGTTAAGCAACTGCAGATAGAGGGAGTTTACTGATTAGGAACAAGAGCCCTGACACAGAGAAACATGAGTTTCCAGTAAGAAATGAGATCAGCCCGAGTATCATAAAAAAAAAGATAAGCAGACTTTGGACAACATATTACAGAAGAGACGTTTAGACTAGAGCAAAACAGAGGCTATTCTCTTAGTCATTCCTAGCCAAAGGCAATGTTAAAGCAATTCTTGATGGATAAAGGAATTGGAAATTAATATCAGGAACATTGTATAGCATTCGTTTGTTGTACATGATTATGGTTAAATTAGTTCTTATTCTGCAGTGTGGATTGAGTAGTTTCTCAGAAACCCTGTTGGTATTTTTTTTAAGATTTTATTTATTTATTTGACAGAGAGAGACACAGTGAGAGAGGGAACACAAGCAGGGGGAGCGGGAGAGGGAGAAGCAGGTTTCCTGCCAAGCAGGGAGCCCGATGTGGGCCTCGATCCCAGGACCCTGAGATCATGACCTGAGCCAAAGACAGACACCCAACGACTGAGTCACCCAGGCGCCCGAAGGGAGAGAGAGAATCTTAAGCAGATTCCATGCTGACCGTGGAGCCCAACATGGGTCCTGATCCCACAACCCTGAGATCATGACCTGAGCAGATGCTTAACAATTGAGCCACCCAGCCACCTCATCCTGTTGGTATTTTAATGAAAGCTGGTGTTAAAGAATCCTCCTGCCTCTCTCACCCCCTCACCCCAGAGCACTATAGAGTAAGGACATGGTCATGGGCCTTACCTGCCTAATACGGTCAAAGCTCAGGTGCCCAGAGTGGGCGATATCCAGTGAACAGCCCCACTTGCTGAATACTCTTTTCACAAGACTTATTTCTATCTGGGAGTGTGACACGCTCTAGAAACCACCAAAATGTGGCAAAGGTCTCCTCCTGCACCCTCTTCCTTTTGTTGCCTCCTAACCTCATTAAGAAAAGAAAACAGATGGTGAAGGTATGCCTGGAAGGACCCGAAGGAAGAGGGTGCGCTACAATCCAGAAGAAAACAACACTGACATGACTCCGGGCATCTCTGCTCAGGGGCTGGAGAGGGGTTTGGGGAAGGAGGCGAGAAGGCTGCCGGGGAAGCAAGCAAGGATCCTCAGCTGCAGATGCATGGAGGCTTGGCCTGGCTGGGAGGTTCTCTTCTCTTACCCCCACGCCCCACCACGAGCAGGGGCTTTGAGAAGTAAGGGTGGGATTCAAGAGAAAGGGTTGGGAAGAGCTGGGCTGGGGCAGAATCTTAAGGAAAGGGAAATAAAGGAAGACAAAGCACAAAAGGGCTGGAAGTGGTTGGGCGAGTGCAGAAGTCAGTAAGAGCCAGGTGTTTGTCTATGTGGGGTGTCCGTACGTGTGTGTGTGCATGCATGTGCGTGCTTGCACCAAGGAACAGACCTCTAGTGTAATGGTTTCAATGGAAGCAGAGCACATTCGTTTCACCTTCTTGTTTGCTTTTTTTTTAATTTTATTATGTTATGTTAGTCACCATACAATACATCATTAGTTTTTGATGTAGTGATCCACGATCCATTGTTTTCGAATAACACCCAGTGCTCCATGCAGTACGTGCCCCCCTTAATACCCATCACTGGGCTAACCAGTCCCCACCCCCCTCCCCTCTAGAACCCTGTTTGTTTCTCAGAGTCCATAGTCTCTCATGGTTCACCTCTCCCTCCAATTCCTCCCCCCCCATTTTTCCCTTCTTTCTCCTAATGTCCTCCATGCGATTCTTTATGTTCCACAAATAAGTGAAACCATAGGATAATTGACTTTCTCTGCTTGACTTATTTCACTTAGCATAATCCCCTCCAGTCCCATCCGTGCTGATGTAAAAGTTGGGTATTTTGTTTGCTTTTTAAGCAAACATTTTAAAAAGCTTTAAAGGACGAGGAGTGTAAAATCTGATGTTAGACAGACATGGTCTCAAAAAATGGGCTTTGCTACTAATTAACCATGTGACCTCAGTAAACTTAGTTGGTTTAGTTAACCTCTCTAAACCTCCCTTTCTTCAGAGTAAGTCATAGTCATTCCCAGATACTAGGACTGTCCTAAGAAAGAAACAAGATAATGTAGGTAAAGCAATTGTGTCTTGTGCACAGGAAGTGCTATAAATGGGCTCCACCCACTGATTGGTTCACGAATTGTGTATTGAGACCTGTTTGTGCCAGTTCCTGTTTTATACCTTTAATACCTCATGCAATTAGAGTTCCCGTTAATGACGGTGTTTACACCAAGATTTATATTTCATCCCTGTTTTCTGTTGCCTTGTGATTTTTCTCCATTTCCAGAGTAGACACGAACACTATGAATGTGTTCTATATGAATCAAGCATATAAAACCTGTAGTCCAAATTGAAATTAGTTACATTTCCTATTTTAAGAACAACTTGGTTTTGCTATATAAATATAAATGTGTGAGAGGCGCCTGGGTGGCTCAGTCCGTGAAGCATCTGCCTTCGGCTCAGGTCATGATTCCCGGGTCCTGGGATCAAGCCCTGCATCAGGCTCCCTGTTCCCTCTGCTTGTGCTCTCTCTCTCTTTCTCTCAAATAAATAAATAAAATCTTAAAAATATATGTGTAAATGTTTGAGTCAATGTGCATTACACAAAGGAACATACATATATGAGTTGTATAATGTAATGATGTTTTTAATAAAGATTTTATTTATTTATCTGACAAAGAGATACACGGCAAGAGAGGGAACACAAGCAGGGGGAGTGGGAGAGGGAGAAGCAGGCTTCCTGCTGAGCAGGGAGCCCGATGCGGGGCTCGATCCCAGGACCCCGGGATCACGACCCGAGCCGAAGGCAGACGCTTAAGGACTGAGTCACCCAGGCGCCCCTGTAATGATTTTTTATGCTCACCACAAGGGTGGCTACCACCCGTCAGCATGCAACACTATCACAATACCATTGACTGTATTCCCTATGCTTTATAATGTAATTATTTTAAAATAAATTTGCCAACGTGTGCAAGAAAATAAGTTTCACGATTTTATAATCTCCTTTCTCTTTCCCCTTCTTTCTCAAAAAAAAAACAAAAACAAAGGCAATACCTAACTAAACTATTCACATTCCAAAGATATTTGGTTATTTCTTAAAATCATCTCCCTCCATGGGGCACCTGGGTGACCCAGTCCATTAAGCTTCTGCCTCTTGATCTCAGCTCAGGTCATGATCTCAGGGTGGTAAGATCGGCCCCAGTGGGGCTCTGCACTGGGAGTGGAGCCAGCTTAAGATTCTCTCTCTCCCACTCCCTCTGCCCCTCCCCACATACACGTATGCTTTCTCGCCCCCCCAAAAATAAAAACTAAAAAAATAAATCATCTCCTTCCTTAAATCGAAAACTTTCCCATGCCAGTATAGTCAAAAGAATCTGCTATGGGCAATAACAAAGGGGGAGCCCAAGAGAATCTTTTGCACCCTGGAGCACTGGGGCCTTAAGGCTATAACCTTGAGGATGGGGTGGGGTAGGGGGGAACCACACTGATGTTTGGCACATGAGTTAAATCTGGCATGTCACCCCAGGGCTGCTCCTCATACATGTTCCATGGTTTGCCTTCCGGTCCCAAATTTAATTGTCCATTCTACCTTCCCCAATGTTTTACAATTCTCTATGCTCCTTGCAGTGCCATGTCATTTTGTGTTTTTTTTAAAGATTTTATTTATTTATTTGAGAGACAGAGAATGAGAGATAGAGAGCACAAGAGGGAAGAGGGTCAGAGGGAGAAGCAGACTCCCCGCCGAGCAGGGAGCCCGATGCGGGCCTCGATCCCGGGACTGAGTTCCATGTCATTTTGTGGCAGGACCTCACACAGTGACCGAAATTCCTCAGAAGGCGTTGCCTTGTTTGGTTTCTGTCCCCGGGGCCTAGTCTACCTGCTGTAGTATTTATTTTTACATTCAGTCCTTGGAAACATGGTTTCTTTTTATAAATAAGTATAAAGTATCATTATGGGTTGGGTGCAGAAAACACAGGATTATATCGTAGCATAGACAGGACAACAGTACATTATCTAGACTGGCGCTGTATAAAAATAACATATTATGTTATACTCCTATGCAGTAAGAAAGCTCATGTGTGATTATTCTCCGGACCCTAGCCTTTTGTCTATCATCTCCACCTTTGACACCCTATCTTGCTGCTGTTGTTTTATTCTCCCTTGTCCTACTTTCAAAGTGAATTTTTCAAACCGAATATATACATATGCATGGTAGAGCCTAATTCAGAAACTGCATCTTACTCTATTTTAAGACCCATTTAAGGGGCATCTGGCTGGCTCAGTCGGTGGAGCGAGTAACTCTTGACTTCAAGCTCATGAGTTCGAGCCCCACGTTGGGTACAGAGGTTACTTAAAAAATAAAATCTTAAAAAAAAATAAAAATAAAAGCCACTTAAAAACTTATTACAGTTTAAGCATTAGGAGAGCTCAGCAAATTAATATCATCTCCTATAACCAGTGAGCGAAGAATGAGGACGGAGTTAATTTTCATCACAAATAACATAACTTCAAAATAAAAGCTTACCCTGTTCTCCATCTGAATTGAGTAAATGTATAAAATATGAAACATGAACTCAATATTACATACAACATTGGCAAAATTCCTGGTGAATATTTTTCTTCTTCTTGCTTAGTCACCTGTCAGCTGAGAAATCTATATATTGGACAGATAGCCACTGATTGCCGTCTGGCCATGGCCAAAAAGCAGATTTGGGGTTTTTTTAAATTTCTGGAGAAAGATCTGTGTGCGACTAGTCTAATGATATTTATTTTCTGAAGGTGATTATCTGACCTACATTACATAATCCTTCTGTGCTTTTTCTTGATGGGGATCAGATTCTCAGTCACACAAGTCAAAGAAATTTAATAAGCTATCATCAGCATAAAGCTAAAAGAAACAGAAACATGAGTCATTAATTATCAGAGTTCTTCTTAACTTATAGGTATCATATTCTAAAGTGAAATGAATAAGGGCAATTATGAGATGAACTTTCTGAGCACATGTTATCAAATCGCCTGATAAGCCATAGTCCCAGAGGGGTGGCCTGTCATCATTTTGTCAGGACCTTTGGAGACAAGTCCAAGAGCTCATATATAATCAGCATAAACATCAAAATGCCCAGTAACTTAGCATTTTATTCATCTGTTTTTAATCACAAGCCCCAGCCGATTCAAATGATTACTAAAGTATATTTCCTAAAAAGTCAAACGGATGAAGTGATAAAAATTCAGATTCAGGGCTGGGAGGCCACCCATGGAATGCAGTAGTGAGACAGCTAATGTCTGGGACAAATCTCTGGGGTAGTAGGTGGGAGAATTGTTCTTGAAGGCACCAGATAATAAAGTGAAAGAGAGTCACATTCAGATCTTAAAATATTTTCCTCAAAGCACGGCATGAAACTCTAAACCCTTCCAGTGCTTGATGGAGCCCCAAATCCCTGAAAACCAAATCCAGAGATTAATTCTTGGGCGGCCTTATTATAATAGTTGAATTCACCATCTCACTATGTCTTTTTAAGGAAATCAGGACGGCGGTGTGGGAAAAACTAAGACCCTGACGACTAGAAAAGCAATTATCAGGATGCATTTAGGACTTGGAGAATCCAGAACCCCCAAAATCTGAAATACTCGCCCCTGATTGCCTTTGATGGAAAAGTTCACCTCCCTTGCAGAAGAAAGCAGTCATGCCCAAAGTCCCACTGTGGCTTGGCTGGTGACCAGAATTCAAACTCAGAGTGAAGTATAGAGCCAGAGTAGGGAAAATGAGAGTTATGTTACAAAGAATTGCGAGAATTCACTAACTCACATCTTAAAAACTTTTGAAAAATATTCATGGAAATGGCTTTGGAAGGAGCTCAGTTTTCCCATAGTTTATATTTCTTTTTTTTTTTAAGATTTTTTTATTTATTTATTGAGAGAGAGAGAGAGAGTGGTAGAGAGAGAGCATGAGAGGGGGGAGGGTCAGAGGGAGAAGCAGACTCCCTGCTGAGCCAGGGAGCCCGCTGCGGGACTCGATCCCGGGACTCCGGGATCATGACCTGAGCCGAAGGCAGTCACTCAACCAACTGAGCCACCCAGGCGCCCCATAGTTTATATGTTAATATAGGTGCTCTGATTCTAAAAGTCTGATGGCTGGACAGGCAAATACAAGCCTGCCGTGAACGAATGTGTTACACAAGATCAAAAGGCAACAAGTTCCTTTGCATGAGGCTGTGGAATGAATTCAAAGATTTCAGAAGACATCCATATCAGATTCGATATGAAAGCATCCTTCCAAACTCCTCTCTCCCCACAGCAGCCTTGAACACTTTCACCCCTGCCGTATGGATAGATTGGTGGGAAGAGCATCCACACCATTAAAGGATGCTTTATTGGCTGTCCTAATCAGCTGGGAAGGCTGGTAGGAAAAGCTGAATGAAAATGGGCTCCCTAAGCTCAGTTGGGGACAGGAGGGTCCCTAAAGACAGTGCCCTACAGAATATGGTTCTCATTATAACAGGCAAGAGCAGGTTTATTACCTAGAGTCAGGTGTCATATGCAGAGATTTCTGGTTGTGGTTAATTCACGGGGTCCACAGGAATAAAACCGATAAGCAATGTGTGAGGTTCTACTTGATTTATATAGTCACAGCCGCCAAGTAGGCGGCTTAACTGTGAAAGTTAAGAGGGTCCTTCATCTACTTCCAGACCTGAGTCAGTTCCCAACACCAGAATGCTTTGAGTAAGTTGTTGGATATCCCCAAGAAAGTTTCCATGATCATACTGCTAGCCCATCTCCTGGGACCTTGGCCATTTACCTTGGAAACATAGACTTGGAGAAATAATTTTAATTTTGAGGATTATTAAATGCTAGCTAGCTAACACTAATTCTGGGGACTCCAAACATCACTGTGATTCATCAGTCCGAGCAGGGTTGTATGGGGTCAAGCAACACAGGATTTTGATTCAAGTCTGCCTCACCCTAAGCCCAATTGGGCCCAAGATATATATATAGATATATATTTTTTAAGATTTATTCATTTATTTTTAGAGAGGGAGGAAGTATGAGTGGGGAGAGGGGAAGAAGGAGTGGGAGAGAATCTCAAACAGACTCCCTGCAGAGTGAGGAGGGGTGGGGTGCTTGATCTCACGACCCTGAGGCCATGACCTGAGCTGAAATCAAGAGTCGGATGCTCAACCGACTGAGCCACCGAGCTGCCCCCCAAGATACATTCTGTAGTCATTTCCTCAGCTCCTGATTATAGGGTTGGTGTAGCAACAACAATTGATAGCATTTCCAGGTTGGTTCCTGACCCACGGAATAAGGAATATTGGCAATATGGCAAGAAGCATCAGATCAAAGTTATCAGAGCTCCTTCTCAATATCAAAATACTAAATCAAAACAATACTGAGGAAAATAGGGAAATCAAGGATAATTCCTAGATTTCTTTTTTTATTTTTTTATTGTTATGTTAATCACCACACATTACATCATTAGTTTTGGATGTAGTGTTCCATGATTCATTGTTTGTGCATGACACCCAGTGCTTCACGCAGAACGTGCCCTCTTTAATATGCATCACCAGGCTAACCCATCCCCCCACCCCCCTCCCCTCTAGAACCCTCAGTTTGTTTTTCAGAGTCCATCGTCTCTCATGGTTGGTCTCCCCCTCCGATGTCCGCCCCTTCATTCTTCCCCTCCTGCTATCTTCTTCTTTTTTTTTTCTTAATATATATTGCATTATTTGTTTCAGAGGTACAGATCTGTGATTCAACAGTCTTGCACAATTCACAGCGCTCACCATAGCACATACCCTATCAATGTCAATCACCCAGCCACCCCATCCCTC
>NW_027397092.1:1613722-1679071 GCF_003265705.2 Callorhinus ursinus | reverse complement strand
GTTCAGAATGGTTTGATCCCTATTCAGCTGAATTCCTGAGACCAGAGGAAATCCAGGTCTCCTACTCCTCTGCCATCTTGCTCCGCCCCAATTCCTAGATTTCTAAATAAACAAATCTGATAACGATAGAATGAAACTATTGCTCAGAGACAGGCTAGCCTTTTTTCTGTTTAATGTATTTTATATGGCAGTATAATCCAGATTAATTTGTAGTTTAGAGGCTCATAGAGGATGACCTTATTGAAGGATATTCTAACTAGGCTCTTCTCAGTTAATAATGCATTGTCTGCCTCGTTCTGCAAGACTACGGCCAATGTTATTTTCCAAGTGCCAATGTTAAGCTAAAAGACATTGTTTTATTATTAGTTCTTGCTCCCCAATTATATAAAGTGATATAAAGGACGTTGAGTGTTGTAGGCCTCGCCAGTTAAGCACAATGCAAATGAACTAGGATTGCATTTGTCAATGTAATTTTGTTTCCAACCACGATATTCCTACAAATGAAAAAGATGCTCATATCCAATTAAGGGTAAGCCAGTAAATACAGTTGTTGGAAAATGTCATGCTCTATAATCCTAGTATCTTCCCATAGTTAAAATAAGATCGCCAGGGGCGCCTGGGTAGCTCAGTCGATTAAGCATCTGCATTTGGCTCAGGTCATGATCCCAGGGTCCTGGGATGGAGTCCCGCATCGGGCTCCCTGCTCAGTGGGGAGTCTGCTTCTCCCTCTTCCTCTGCTGCTCCCCCTGCTTGTGCTCTCTCGCTCTCTCTGTCAAATAAATAAATAAAATCTTTAAAAATAAATTAAAAAAAATAAGATTGCCATATGTCACAATATAAGAGGGAAGACCTGGGTCCTGAACGGTGGGTGCTCTACATCCAAACACTTATCATTCTTATTCTCCATCCATCCACCCATCCCTTTAACTAAGATTTATTTAACACCTATCACATGCCAAATAATGCGGCAAAGGAAAGAGTTTTCTGTCTTGCAATGTGCATTTTTTTTAAAGGATAAAATCATAATAAAAATAAGGGTGCTTGACTTTTTGGTATTTCAAACCAGTATTTCCTTACTCCAGGGGTCAGAAGCCGACCTGGAAATGTTATCAATTGTTGTTGCTTTACCAACCTTATAACCAGGCACCTAGTGCTGCACCTAGAAAGCAGAGGTTCTCATTCACAGAATGCCACCTTACAGTTTTCTCAGTGATAAGTGCTCTCTGCTCCTACTGCCAGGCGGTCCCAGCTGCTTGAGCATCATCAAGATGTCTCTGAATACCTGAGTATTACTCTGAATACCTGAGCAACTTGGCTTCATTTAGGGATAGATTTCCTCAACGTCAGGAAAAGTCAATGAATCAAATCTCTCTCTCTCCCCCGAGCCCCCCTCCATTTTTGTTCCCCAGCATCTTCTATATTCTGCTCGGTCACCCTGGCCAGTATCTTTTCACCTCCTCCTGTAGTGACTCATATCTTCTTCCATCCTACACCTCCCCCCCCCAGGTGCCCCTCCGCCATCAGCCGACATTCTTTGACGTCTGGTCCCCACCATCTTTTCTCGGGGATACTGTAAAGGTCTTTCAGCTGGTCATACTTTACCTCTCTCACCCAGTCTTCATACGGCAGTCAGATAGATGTTCCTTTTACAACGCAACCCTAATCCTAATTACGTTCTCTCATGCTTCAAACTTTTCAGTGGTTCTGTGCTGGGAAAACATCCAAATCTATTCACCCGGCTTTCCAGAAGCTTTGTGATCCATTCACACTAGCCACTTTTATCCTAATCTCCACTCTGTTTTCCTGGGACCTTTAGCAAAATGTAGCTTAAATATTTCAGCTGTGCAACTCCTACTGCAAATCCCCCAGGAAAAAGGGAACAGGTGGGGCTTATGCCTGGGCAGAAATATTAGAAAGACAGCAGCACCTCCTAGTGGCCGGTATCGTGTTGGTGCGACTGAGGAGTAAAAGATGAAGGGAAGAATAGAATCTAAGAGCCTAGCGTGTGCACAGCGCCACCTGCGCGCTTCCAGGTAGGGCTTCTTCCTCCGTTGCTTCCTGCATTTTGGGGAAGAAGGCAAAATTGATGTTCTCAGTGTTGGTGACTGTCTTCAGCTTCAGTTTTTCAAAACACAGAAACATTTTTCCTGTGTATTTAAAATATCGCGCCCTAAGAGTAGGCTCAAGACCCAAAAATCTTAACTCTGCAATATGGAGAACTGTCTTTGAAGAGGGGAAAATCTTGGCCTGACTTGCTTTCTGAACGCTTACAGTACGGTGAAGTGGATTTCTGGCTTCCGTCCTTCCATTTCCATTGGGGAGAGACTTCTGAAGACTAGTGGCTCAGTGTCTGGTCTTTTCTTGAGACATACATGCGACTTGCTTGGTTGGCCAACATCAGGGTTTCCTGGCTGGTTTGTTCTTTACTATCAAGTAGGCAGTAACTCCCAGCAACATTCTGGAAAGGTCACACCAATTTTTAAACTTCAAATTGAGTGCCACCTTGGAAAAATTATACGCCGTATGGGTCCTGGCAGATTTGGGTACTCACAAGAGTCTGGATATGAGTCCTTTGGGCATAACTGTGGCTAGCTCTTCAGATAGATTAAGGAATAGTGAAGAGTAACAAATTAATGTGCCCACTGGCCTTTTTCTTAAACAGCAGAGATATCAGACACATCTTTATGAGGGAGCCATCCGTGGGGGGCTGGGCAAAAATGCAGGGATCCCTCACTTTCTGAATTGTCACCATCTGAAGACTGCAGACAATTTTACTCCAAATTCACACTAAATCAAAGCCCACTCTAATGAATCTGCAGTCATCTGCCAGCCAAAACATGTATTTTAGGGGAACCTGAGTGGCTCAGTTGGTTAAGCGTCTGCCTGCAGCTCAGGTCATGATCCCGGGGTCCTGGGATGGAGTCCTGCGTCTGGCTCATTGCTCAGCGGGGAGCCTGCTTCTCCTCTCCCACTCCCCCTGCTTGTGTTCCCTCTCTCGCTGTCTCCCTCTCTGTCAAATAAATAAAATCTTTTTTAAAAATATGTATTTTAATTTACACATCTAGAGGAGAGGATGCACAGGGCACTGCAAACCCAGCTCAGACCTTTTATTTTCCAGATAGAATGAGTTCTTTGCTCTCCTTGTTTATGTGGTTTGTCCATTATGGGTCATCTTCACATTATTAAGTGCTATGATCTGAATGTTTCTGTCCTCCCCCCTCAAAAAAAAATTCTTATGTTGAAATCCTAACCTCCAAAAGTGATGGTATTAGGAAGTCGAGCCTTTGGGAAGTGATCAGGTCATGAGGGTACGGTCCACATAAATGAGATTAGTGCTCCTATAAAACAGACCTCACAGAGCTCCCTCACCCACCTTGTTGAGGACACAGTGAGAAAGCATGGGCTATAAACAGGAAAAGGGCCTTCACCAGAAGGCAACAGGCTGTCCCCTTGATTTTGAACTTCCCACCCTCCAGAACGGTGAGAAATAAATTTCTGTTGTTTATAAGCTACCCAGTTTGTTGTATTTTATTATAGCAACCCAAAAGACTAAGACATTAAATAAAATGTCTTCTGGGAAATTGATCCTGCTAATTAGTTGCTGGCTACCAACATTTCGGGGAAGAGATCATCTCAAAGTCAAAAGTCACAGGTATTGCTAAGGTGATAGTCCTATAAATACACAGGTAAACATAAATATATATGTGCTATGATTATATAGGGAAAATGTTGAAGAACGTAAAGAGAATCTGGTTCACCTTAATGCTCACTGTTGGTAAGAAAAAAGAGGAAGAGGAAGAAGAGTAACTGTAAATATGCAATGCCAAATGTTTAAAAGATACTTTAGGTCATGCACGGGAAATGATCATTGGTGTCAGTGACAGTGATAAGGAAATGAGCAGAAGTATCACATTCAAAACTGCATTTCCATGCATGATTTTACTGCTGGGAGCTGTATAGCAGCAAGACAAGGGAACGCTTTCCATTTTGAGGAGATGTTTTATTGGCTGGGGTTTTATCCTAGTGTTTCAGGCGACGCTTCTCAGTCATTGACTGAGCCTTAATTGCCAAGTTGAGAAGACTATCTGTTCCTTGAGTTTAGACCTGGATAAACCTCCAGCATGCACATACTGCCTCACTTCACTGTTCACTAGCTCATTCTCTCTCAAACCTCACCAGTTGCCAAACCTCTACCAAAACCACAGTCCTTCTTCCCCCCAACCCCCAAACCTGCCTGGGGCAGTTAGAAAGCAGCTATTTTTTTAATTGCCTCGCTTTATCAAATTTTAGTTTCCTAAGTGTTATTATCTATCTTCAACAGAGTACGTTCTTTATTGACATTGCAGTGCACCGTTCTTTGTGTAAAAGGAAAACATAATTAGTATCTGATACTGTATAGTCTCCTTGAGCGCTGCATACAAATATATTGTTGATGAGCTCAGTAAGCATCAGATAGCTGAACGGTAAGTATTTTAAACGCTTAAATCACGCACTTGATAAATTGTTACAGGAATTGAAGAGTGACGTTACTGATATTTAGGAAAATTGGCTGGATTTTTTGTACAGACATGGAGTGCATGATTATTTTTCCCATTTAAAATACCAGCACATAGACTACCTCTAAAAATACTAGAACAGAGTCTAACTCTAGTGCCTGATTTGTTACCGAACATGTTTCCAGGAATATCTCAGATTCCAATAACGAGGAATGCAGGCTGTAGTTAAAACGGCAAAGATGTTGACATTCCTGGCCCCCACTAGCTTGTGTGAAGTGCTGTCCAAACCATCATCTTTAGCTCTGCATGGGCAAATGCTTCCACCCAGAGCTTCCCTGATCTGTATCTGATGCTGACACCAAAGAGGTCACAGCAGTGTCCGTCCCCCACTCCTAAGCCCCATAATGTGAAATGGCTTTGATTTTATATTTACGTTAGTTTTAATCTGATTACTTCATCTGATCTCATACTGTAACATACAGGAGAAAGAGGAGACCCCAAATCAATAATAAGGACTCATAAGAAAGATAATTTTGGGGGGGGGCGCCTGGGTGGCTCAGTCCGTGAAGCATCTGTCTTCGGCTCAGGTCATGATCCCAGGGTCCTGGGATAGAGCCCAGCACCGGGCTCCCTGCTCAGCGGGAGGCCTGCTTCTCCCTCTCCCACTCCCCCTGCTTGTGTTCCCTCTCTCGCTGTCTCTCTCTGTCAAATAAGTAAATAAAATCTTTTTTTTTAAAAAAAGATAACTTTAAAAAAATAGTCTTTTGAAGGGAGATTATACAGAGTTTCTACTGCGTTCCAAGCAGTTTCAGGTGTGCTATCTGGATATTATTTCATTCAGTCCTTTCAGCCACCTACAAAATAGGTATTATTACTTCCACTTGATGAATGAAGAAACAGCATCAGAAGGGTTAGGTAACTTGCCCAACCCTGCATGACACCACATTTCCTATTAGGAAGGGATTTAAGACCACGTAGGCTCAAAGACAGTTTGGGTCAAAATTTCCATTGCGGTGTTCACTGTAAACTGAACAAATCATAGTTTATTTTTTCCTTGTAATATTTTGAAGTTTCTAGGAAATGTGTGTACCCGACATAAAGACTATACCAATTTGTGTATTTTATAAAGCTTTTTCACATATACCTTCACTGGTTCTTATAATAATTCTTAGAAATGAGGGAAAAAAACTCAAAATCTGGAACAAAATCAAATGTATATTTTCTAGATTATGAACACTCCAAGGACAAGGATCTAGTTTCATTTCTTTTCTGCCCTTATCCAGTTGGGTAGGTTGACTTGCAAAAATAAACACAATTCTTCTCTCACACCCACTTCCTACTTTTGCATATTAATTTTTTTCTCCTTTGATTGTGAAGTCGAACCCACATACAGAAAAGCATATCAAACATATATAAGTTTAATGAGTAATTATAAAGTGAAAATACATATAACGGCCCCCGAGTTCAAGAAAAAGAGTCTATCACCAGCAAGGAGGGACCCTGCTTCCCCATCTTGTGTTACTTCTTCCTTATTACCCCATCTTTCCCCACTATCTTGACTTTTGAGATAATCATCCCCTTACTTCTTTGGATAATTTCACCATATATTAGGGAAAACAGCATCCTTTAGTTATGCCTACTGTCAGCCTTTATGTTCGGTTCTGTTATGCTATGTTATGGCAGCCTGTATGTACGATCTCCTTTTTGCCTAGCTTATTTTGCATTATGTTTATAAGATTCCCCCAAACCGTCCTAGGTAACTATACTCTGTGCACTCTTATTGTTGTGTCATGTCCCATTTTATGAATGTACCCCAATTTAAGGATATTTGGGGTATTTCCAGTTTAGGACTATGACTAGGCTTTGGCTTTAAATATTCTTATATATGTATCCCAGTATACTTGTGCGAGCATTTCCCTAAAGCAAATTTTGATCCCAGAATCTAACAATTTAAAAATTAAAGTACATGAAATTAAGTAATTAAAAAAATTTTTAATTTGAAGTTATTGAGATCTGAGATGCTTAAAAACATCTCGTATCTAATTCATTTAAAATAACAATAATAAACCCATTACATGTTCTAATCGTTTCCTGAGACTGCCATAACAAATTTCCACAAATGTAGTGAACTAAAACAACAGAAATTTCTTCTCTCGGGGTCGTGGAGACCAGATGTCTGAAATTAAAGTGTTGCCAGAGTTGGTTCCTTCGTGAGAATGTTCCAGGCCTTTCTCCTAGCTGCTGGTAGCTGTGGGCAATTCTTGGCATCCCTTGGCTTGAGACCTATCACTCCGGTCTCTGCTTTTGACTTCACATGGCATCCTCCCCATGTGTCTGTGTTGGTGTGCCTGTAATGTCCCTCTACTTTCTTTTATAAGGACACAGGTCACCGTATTTAGGGACCATCCTAGATCCAGGGTGATCACAATTCAAGATCCTTAATTACTTCTGCAAAACAAAAACAAAAACAAAAAAAACCCCACCCTATTTCCAAGTAAGGTCTCATTCACTGAGATGTGGAGTTAGGACTCAGACATGTGTTTTTAAGGGACACAATTCAACCCGCTATACATGTCAATATAAATAACACACTTTTAAATGAAAAATAGCTATATTTTCCAAATAAAAATTTAGTGGTGAGTGATCTTGCTGCATATTTTTGTAAATCTCTTTAATGTCTTGATTCATACAAGGAGCTGGGTGCTCATCTGCTTTTTTACTTTCTTTTTTTTTTTTTTTAAAGATTTTATTTATTTGACAGAGAGAGACAGTGAGAGAGGGAACACAAGCAGGGGGAGTGGGAGATAGAAGCAGGCTTCCCGCTGAGCAGGGAGCCCAGGACCCTGGGATCAGGACCCGAGCCAAAGGCAGACACCCAAAGACTGAGCCACCCAGAAGCCCCTGCTTTTTTATTTCAATCCATTATTTGTTGTTTCAGTTGAGATATATGATGGATAAAAGCCTCTAAGCCAATAATCTCAGACTCCCCTGGGAGGGTTTCAGAGGCTCCCAGGAGTCTTTGGGGCACACTTTGAGAAGCACTGCTCTAAAGTGTACACTTAAAAATATATGCAAAGTGAAATTCCTAGGCATATGTATATATCTCCTGCTTTGCTAGATAATGCCACACTGTTTGTGGTTTGTATCACATTACACATGGACTAGCGGTGCCTGAGGGATCTTGTTGCTCCACATGTTGCTAACATCTGGTATTGCTACACTTTTAAAATGTTGCCTATCAGGTGGTGTGCATTTGCGCAAAGTCACAAGTTAGAAAATAGGACCCAGGGCGCATGGGTGGCTTAGTCCATTGGGCGTCTGCCTTCAGCTCAGGTCATGATCCCAGGGTCTTGGGATCGAGTCCCCAGATCGGGCTCCCTGCTCAGCGGAGAAACTGCTTCTCTCTCTCTCTCTCTCTCTCTCTCTGCTGCTCCCCCTGCTTGTTCTCTCTCTCTCTCTGTCAAATGAATAAATAAAATCTTAAAAAAAAAAGAAAAGAAAATAGAACCCATGTTTCCTACTTTGAAATTCATTCTTCCTTCCTCCCATAGACACAAATAATGCTTCTGTCTCTGGCCCAGTTGTCACCACGGTGCAATCTCCTCCAAATCTTATCTCCTCAGGGCTCCCTTCCCCACTGCGGAGGCTTTGGGCACCCCAGGACACTGGAGGTCCTGCATCTCCCCCTTACCAACACCCCTCACCCCCACCCTGCCTGTGCACCCACCTCCCTCACTTCCCTGCCTGGCGCCTACCCACCTCGCTCTATTTACCTCTCAAAGCCCTCTACCACCCTCTGCTGATCATCTTCAAGTCATGAGCCTCACCATTGGTCATTTATTTAAAAAACGGAATGATCCCTAATTTGTGTTTATATGCACAAGAAAATGTATAATTTAAGAAATCAACACCTGTTAGTTTCTATTAATATTACGTACTATTTTTTAAAAGCACTCCAACATAAACCAGGGTGTGATCATAGGCAAGTTACTCAACTTTCTGGATCCTCAATCCAGATCCTCAGAAGGATCCAAAGACGTGTAATACGCTTAGCACGGTGCCTGATGATAAGGAGCGCTCAATTGATGTTTACTTTTATTTAATGAAAGCTTACTTAGTGCTTACAATATGAAAAAGTAACGTACTTTTTGAAAGTACCGAAGCCTTGTAATAATGCTCTGGGTTAGGTAGTATCCTCATTGTACAGAAGCCAACGCCGACGCAGGGAGGTTGCAATAGTACCTGCAGGCAGCACGCCCCACCTAGACACCAGCGGGACCCACCCTTTTCTCTGGCCCCGCCCCGCCACGTTCACTACGACGATGGCCCCGCCCCTAACCTCCGGCGCCGACGGAAACCAAGCCGACGTCTCGCGAGCTTCCACGTACACGCTCCAACGCCTCTCCGCCTCTGCCGGGGAGAGCACATCCGGGTTGCTGGAGCAGGTGCCTCAGGCCCCGCCCCCTTTCACCAGGCTCTCGCCCCACTTCCGGCCATCTCAGGCCTCTTTCCGCCCGTGCTTTGCCGGCTTTATCTTTGCTCTGTAGGTCGTTCCCGGCGCCTGGACCCGGTCCCTGCGCACCGCTCGCCGGCACCCAGCGTCTCGTCCCTCCTCCCGAATCCCTCCGAGGCTCGGAGCGACTCTGCCGTGCGTCTTCGCGGGCCGCCCGGGCTGAGGCCTGCCGCGCGCGGCGAGTCCGCGCAGACCTGACCCCGCGTTTCCCCGCAGCTCCGTTGAGGCCGCCGCCGTCGCCTCGGGATGCCGGGGCCGGGGTCCGCGCAGCGCTGGGCGGCCGCCGCGGGCCGTTGGGGCTGCAGGCTGCTCGCGCTGCTGCTGCTGGTGCCGGGGCCCGGCGGCGCCTCCGAGATCACCTTCGAGCTGCCGGACAATGCCAAGCAGTGTTTCTACGAGGACATCACGCAGGGCACCAAGTGCACCCTCGAGTTCCAGGTATTCGGTGCTCTCAAAGTCCAGGGGCCCCAGCTCGCGGTTCCGGGGCCGGGCCTGCAGCCTGCTTGCGGACTCCCTCTTGCTGAGGTTTTTCCATGCTTTGGCTGAGGAATCACCTCTAGGTAGCCGAAGCGGGGCATTTGCCTTTCCTGTTCTAAGCCTGGGGCGAGAGCCATTTTAGACCAGATAGGAAGATGAGTGAATCCCAGAAATGCTTCCTGTGGCTGTGACTTTTCCTTCCATGCTCTAATGCCTTTCGTTTTAACGCCTATTGAACTTTCCTCCTTAGAAGACTCTCCTTTAAAAAAAAAAAAAAAGTTCTTCCTGTGCGGTGGTGCTCAGTGTCCGGACCCCTACTCTCTCTGACCCCCACCTCCACTTTAATCAGATTCGAAGTACTGCCAATATCTCATTCCACTGCTTTTCAGTTTTTCCATTGACGTTCCTAGGACTTTTGGTGAATTCTGTCCCCTGTCATGGGCAGAGCTCCATTGGATGGAACACCTGCCAAAGGTGTAGCGTAGAACACTTCGTTCTTCAAAGGGCTGTGATCAGTGAGAGGCCCCTTTTTGTCTTTGGGATTTTATAGAAAACAAACTTTATTTCACAGAATGTGGTTTCTTAAGTTTGTTACAACAGTCTTTATTTCTGTTTTTCTTGGTAGACTGACTTAACATGTGTGAGCAGCCGTTGAGCGGTAGGTGCTGGTGATTACAGAAGTGGTCCAAATAGATTGGGTCACTGCCGTCATTTCTGATTCCCTACTCATCCTTCCCTTGTCTCAGTACCTGTTCATTCGTCAGGACTGTGTTTTAAGAGCAGAAAATAGGAGATAAAATGGTCTGATCTTTGGGATCGATGAGGGCTTCCTTTAGAAGTGATTTTAAGCTCACCTCTAAAGGATTGGTTGTAAATACCTTGGTAAGGGGGTGAGGGAAGAGTGACTTTTGCAAGAGTGACTGGGTACTTGAGGACCATCGAGAGATCCAGGATAGTTGGGAATAAGGAGCTGGAGGAAGGGAGGTCAGGGGCCAGACCATGTGCCTTGCTGGCCTAGTTAAGGATTTTAGTTTTTCCTAAGAGATGGGAAAGCCCTCAGAGGGCTGTAAGCTGTGCAGTGGAGTGGCTGTGGAAGACAGCCTATTAGAGTGGTCCAGGCTTCTAGGGTGGGAGCTGTGGGGAAGGAGAAAAGTGAAGGGATTGGAGAGAAGTTCGTAGGTGAAATCAACAGGACTTGGTGATGGTTCGGCTTCTGTGAGCGAAGGGAGCGAGGCTAAGGATCACCCTTCGGTTTTGTTTAACTTCATGGATTAGAGCCAGGGGACAGAAAACAAGATAGCAGGAATTGTAATATAAAAGTGTGAGTGTATTTCAGGTGTCAGCGTCAGACGCTGTGCTTGGTGCTGAGAATACTACCACTACTATTCCGGGCTAAAAAAAATTAGCATCTGTTATGTAGCAGACAGTATGCCAAGTATTTTAGGTATGTTACTTAATTCTCAGGACAACTCCATAGAAAATAGATACAGTTCTTATTTCTTTTTTACTTATGAAGCTGAGGCTTTGAAAGCTGTAAACCCAAGGTCACAAAACTTAGCCAGTAGCAGAATGCAGCAGTATGCAGTACCAGGTTAAATTCTTAACTCCTTTATTATATACAGCACCTCCCAAAGATCAATAAGACTGACCTTGACCTCCGGGAGCTTCCATGGACACATTACAGTCAGACAGTATTAAATGCAACAGTGAAAGTGCACGCTCGGTACAGTGCTGGCCAGAGGCGAAGGGGTCATCAGGGAAAGGTGGCAGAGGGGCTGATGTTTGAGTTGTGTCTAGGAGAAACAGGAGTTACTCTACAAGATGGCAGAGGGGAAAGGACATCCTAGGCCGGTAGTTTGTGAGACTCAATTCCGGAAATCAGCTTGAGCCCACACTGAAATACAGTGTGTTGCATTGTAACTGTGGGTCCAGGGGCTTTAGGGGTGGTTCCTACCATTTTGTCATAACTGGTTATTGGTAATAGATTGATGATGAAACAGTCTTGGTGAAACTGCCCCCCGAAAAGGCCGTGCTGTTGAGACTGGTTCCATGGTAGGAATATGTCGATGTGACCAGCAAAATAGAAAAAAACCCAGCCAGTCCTCGATTTTGGGCTCCCTGGTTCCAAGGTGTTCCTTGCACACTTGAGTGGTTCCTAATCCGAGAGTCTGTGTCCGGCTCCAGTCCTCAGAGAGGGAGGACAAAGGACCACACCTAACCTTCCAACCTCTTTCTGTGAGACAGCTTTTGACTCTGGTAGTTTATATTCTTTTCCTGTGATAAGCTGTAAATTGGTAAGTATTGTCATTGTGGGTCCTGATTCTTTAGCAGACAGGACCTGTTTAACCTGCTGCTGTTCGTGCGGGTGTAGAACAAAGACTTGTTCACTCTGCTATTTTTGGAACACAGAGTCAGGAAGGGTATAGAAGAGGTGCCGAGGCTACCTTGAAGGAGGTGCAGAGGAGTGGTGTGGCATTGTTAACAGGTTTGGATTTTTCTGGAGGCCACAGGAATTGAGAAAAGGTTTTAAGCAAATGGGGAGGTGGGGAGATTGCCCCCCCCAGACATGTGGGGGGGTGTTGCTGGCATCTGGAGGATGGAAACCAGAGAGGCTGCCCAACCCCCGCAAAGAATTATCCAGCCCTAAGGGAGCTGAGGTGGAGAACAAACCCCGGGGTTAGAGGGAGGAGAGATCAGGTTGTGGGAAGACCTTTTAGGAAGTTGTGGCTTTAGTCCTGTCTAGGCTGTGGATTAGGAATGGAAGAGAGAGGGTGAATTTGAGAGAGGCAGTAACGTCAGGAGATTTCTGTGAGAACTGGACAAGTAGGGACACTTAGTTTGGGATGATTCCCAGTTTCTAATTTCCGTGACCAGGCAGATTGTGAAGGGGTAGTTTTTATCTGAAATAAGATTATTTGTTTTAAAGTTTGATGGAGGAAAAGTGGCATGGTGATCAATTCTGGTCCTCTTCCGTTTGTGTACACATTTGACGACTCAAAGTACAGTGGCCACACGTGAACAAAATGAAGTCATGGTTTTCACCTGGAGGAAAGGTGGTTGACATTTGGAGAAGTGGTAAATGCCCAATTGTTATGACCATTTTTATGTCAAAACATTATATCCGTATGTTAATATTTGCATATTTTTGCAGTTCTCTAAGTCCATAATTATACTTCATTTAATTATCACAGTGTTGTAGTTAGTTCAGTTATCCATCCTGTCTCCTAAGTGACAAGAGGTCACATTAGCAGCCAGTCCTTCTTTGAAGTGCAAAGTTTAATCTCTGTCCTACAGACCTAGAATGTCAGTATTACGCTAACCAAGAGGGTTCAAACCTGAAAGTACAGGCTTGTGCGCTCTCCCCATCTCAGCCCTCAAACCCACGTCTCTCATATCATTCCCAACTTTGCAGCCAGCGCCCCTTCTTTCCTATGTTCCTCCCTCTCTCTTCCCGCTTAATTCTTGCTCCCATAAGGAGGCCTCTCTCCTCCCTAGTCCTTTTCTGACTATGCCTGTCCTGTTACCTCCAGAAAAATCTCCCTCCCCTGCTTCTGTGCAACCCCAGTGGCCTATAAACTGTAACTGATTAAACATGAGCCCTTCAAAACAGCTCCAGAATCCTCTTCAGAACATTTCCTTTACCCCTGGCTTTCCTTTCACATGTGCTTGCCCTAAGGTACAAGCTTTCCAGATAAGTGGAAGATTTGTTTGCTTTTGTTTTGTTCTGTTTTGTTTTTGTTTTAATCACAAGTATACAAACAATATAGTTTAGTCCTTAATGTTTCCCTGGGGAACAAGTTTATAAAATAATGATAAACTCTTTGAATAGCCCACAAGCCTATTCAGTTCATAATGTAGTTCAAAACAAAATGTGTATCAAATTCCATATAACTGACCTATAGAAGCACTTACGAAACAAACCTTTTGTTATTTGGCAGTGAAATGAGTTGAAGTTCTATAATAGAAACATGCTTGGGTGGCATGCCAAGGACCAATCTACGTTCCTACTTCACCGCACTGTCCGTGTGTGCTTGGATGGTACAGAGAGGAAACCAGGGAAGAAAATTTGGGGAGGGAAAATATCACATGGCAGTGAGCTTAAGGGTCAAGAGTCTGACTTTGGACTTCAGGTTCTGCCTCGCCTTTTGCTAGATGAGCTATCTTGGGTAGGGTGCTTATCTTAACTCCGTTTCTCAGCTTGTCAGATGGGAGGGTGAAAACCCTCTCTTGTAGGGTCCTTGGGAGAATCAAGTGATGTAAGCTGTCACAAGGAAATTTGTTCCGTTTCTCTAAAGCTTGAACTGACATCTGCCTCCCAAATTCCATCCATTGCTAGAAAGAAAAAGTGTAAAATTGCCTGTGATAGGGAAAGTCCTTTGCCTATAGCCTATTGTCATTTTAACAGGAAATCTGATTGCTTTCTCAAACTTGTTAGTTGCCGTGATGTCTTACCTTTTTCCTCTCTCTCTCTCCATAGGTGATTACTGGCGGTCACTATGATGTAGACTGTCGGTTAGAAGATCCCGATGGTAATGTGTTATACAAAGAGATGAAGAAACAGTATGATAGCTTTACCTTCACAGCCTCCAAAAATGGGACATACAAATTTTGTTTCAGCAATGAATTTTCTACTTTCACACACAAAACCGTCTATTTTGATTTTCAAGTTGGAGAGGACCCACCTTTGTTTCCTAGTGAGAACCGAGTCAGTGCTCTTACCCAGGTAAATAAAATGTCAGCAATATAGTAGTGTGTTTAAAGAGGGGGGGAGCGTAAATTAATATGCCTTAACTTATGAATGCAGAATTTTGAGACTTTTACCCAGTCTTTAAGATCTGTCTTAATTCTTTTAGATTAAGCATTTCGCAGAGAACTTTGGACTTTTTTGGTGAAAACCACTGTTGAAGGATTTTATGAACTTTTAAGTGTAAAGAAAATAAGCCTTGAAATAGGAGGGTCGCTTCAATGGGAAAGGACATTTAGGAAGACTGGACATGCTCCCGCATTCTGAAGTCATGGAGGGATACGACTTCATAACCTGGCAGGTTGCTGTAACTGGAAACAAAATGGTGCCTTAACTGATACGTAAATATGCCACAGGGTAGTGTTAGACCAGGATTTAGTGTCCATTCACACTGCTGTTAGAATGTTTGCTGTAACTTAAAATAAAATATTAAGGATTAGTGGTAAGTCATCTAACAAAAAATAGTTAAAGGGTGCCTGGGTGGCTCATTTGGTTAAGCAGTTGACTCTTGATTTTGGCTCAGGTCCTGATCTCAGGGTCCCGGGATTGAGCCCCGAGCTGGGCTCCCGGCTCCGTGCTTGGCGGGGAGTCTGCTTGAATAATCTCTCCTTCTGCCCTGCCATCTCTAAAATAAATAAATCAATCTTTAAAAAAAAAATAGAGGAAAAGTAAAGATAGATTGGATTTTATTTTGAAGAAGACCTTAAAGAGAGAAGGATAAGGAAAGAAATTTAAAGTCGATGGACAGATGCTGCTCAGTGGATAAGAAGAGCTCTTTAATTTCCAGTTTAAATATAGTCGGAGCTTAGATTTTATCTAAAAGACTCTCAATTACATATCCAGAGGAATTATTTACCACCTACTTGTTCGGACCTTAAACTGGTATTTCATTCTTCCCAGGTTCTAGTTAGTCTGTTGGCCAAAATCACGTGGTGGTAGAGGCAGTTTTGAATAATGTATAAGACCCTTAATTCCTAAACCTCCTGTGAGCATTAACAGGATGTATTCATGCTAATACTTTTAGAAATGTTCCCTCGTGTTTTGGCATCCTGTATGAGTGGCACTTCACTTTGTAAAAAGATTTTTCTTTGGGGCCTTTGTTTATGACTTAACCTTCATGAATTTTAATTTGAATAAGAAGGTAGCTTGCCCTAAAAACCTTAATAGGTAAATACAAGGAATGCATGGTAATAAAGCAGTCAGTATCCATTAATCTTCTTTATTCATCTCACATTTTTTAATCTTAGTCTTATTTTTCTCCTTTCAAAAGCTAGTAAGTCCCTCATACGGTAGTGATACTTAAAAAGCAGCTGTTCACACCTTGAAATAGAAAAAAATTACCAGCTGGTAAATGCAGAAAAATTATAGAGTTGTTGTAAATCACCATTTTTCACCTATTAATAAGACGATAGATCTGGAGTAGACCGTGATTACCGGTCACTGCTAAAACCACGCCGTGAAAGGCTGAGGGGAGGTTTATAGTGACGGGATCACACTGATACCACCTAAACCTAATGACCATTTCCAGATGGAGAGATGACTAGGCATTGTGTGTCTTCTGTGTGTCTTCGCATTAATGAAGTACACAACATTGCCCGGGAGGTGTTCCCACCCAGAACATTGCATCTGAGTCCCTTCCAAGTCTCTTGCTCCAACTACCAGTTCATAAGAAAAACAGGATGGAGGAAGGCCATGGGGATACGGTCAGCAAAACCCAGGAAGTTGGAAATGCTGCGGGACGGAGGACCCATTTCTTCAACAGACGGGAAGGGAAAGAAGCCGAAAGAGAACCTAAAGATTAAGAAGACTTAAAAGACACATCAGCCAATGATTGTGTCGGAGCTCTTTGGGTTCCGATTTGGAAACAACTTTTTTAAGATATTTGGGGAACTTTGAACGTTAAATTTCTATTGAAAAATTTTAAAAACTATTTTTGATGCTTTGATGTGTGATAATCCTCCCAGGGTTACACTTTTCAGCGTTGCCTTTCAGAAATGAGTGTAAAGTGTAAGAGTATCACTGAGATGGTAACACACAAGGGATTTGCCTTCAATTAGTTGGAGCGGGGAGGAAAACGGGTGAGGAATATGTGTTGGTGAGACAAGATTAGCCATGTGCGTGTTACTAACGTGAGGCTTTGTTGTACTGTGCTCTTTGGAATATGAACTTGAATACGAACAGTTCCGCTTAGCGTTTGCCTTTTTTCCCTGTGTTTTCTGTCTCAAAAATTATATGAATCCATGCAATTATTCCCTTAATTTCTGTGATTTTCTTTCATCCAGCACTCACTTCTTAACCCTCACTCCAGGCTGGGCTTCAGGGAATCCCAAAACATTCTGAATTTGTGTCAGATCCTTGCTTTTATGCATACTTCCAGGGTTAGTACCACTCACCACTCTGAGAATGCATGGAAAGTAGAGATCGGCTGGAAGCACCTCTGTAGCCCCCTCCCACAAATTAGAAGTCAGTCATTTCAGGACAGCTCTGCTAATATTTGATTCCGAAGGGCCTAAACAAAACAAGAACAGCAGAAACGTTCGAGTATCCCAAGAGGTACATGGAATTTGTGGGCCACATAATTTCTCGCACTTTTTAGAAGCGTTTTAATGACTTTTTATAAATGATTTCTTTCATACTTTGACAGAACTTTATTAAACGTTTGAATTCTTTTCTAGTGTCTATATTCCTTCACTAAAATTAAGGCAGGAAAAAAATATTCCCAGAATCTTTTGAGAGATTCTTTGGATTTATTAGTAAAAGGAGGGAAGAAGCTGTAAAAGTTATAAACACTTGAGGAGACGTGAGTCCAAATAACTTTGTGACATACAGGTATTATAGTGACTGACTTAGCTTAACGATGTTGGGGTCCAAAAGGAGAGAGAGGAGCAGAAAGGAACGTTGTAAGGTTGCTAAGATAAACGTCACTGGAGAATTTTCCAGAATACAGGAAAACAGTAACGTTCACCACCTTCCTCCCCCTGCTTCCCACACTCAGTGGTCCTCGTCACTGTCCTGTGTCATAAAAATATTTTTCTTTTGTATGGCTGTGCACAGTATATGCTCCTTCCTTAGTGATGAGGGGAAAAAACCCTCAGATCATTTTAAAAATTCTTAATATATGGTTTGTGATGTAGAATAAGTATAATAATAGAGTATTTCATCACTAGGATTAAGTTTTCAGCAGTAGAAAACCACTACACTGTGCTGTGTTAAAAACCCTTCCCAAAGCAGATCATGTGATGAATGTGTAGAAAGGTAAGGTGCTGTCAGATGAAGACACAGACTGATGACACCGTGAAACTGAAACTTCTTCCCCCTGAGAACAGTGGTATTGGCTCAGTTGACTGGCCGAAGGGAGGAGACATAGACATGTTTAGCAGATTGGTAAATTAAAAAACAAAGACATTGATGCTCTGACCTATCACTCTCAGACTCCTCTGCTTTTAAAATAGTTAATAACTTTGAATAAATCTATTTTTGTGTCCTACTTGGGTTTTTTTGCATGTATCTGGGCTTTGATTTGTATTCTTCTTATTCATCAAATTTACCGGCCTGCCATTCTTGTCTTCCTAATTCTTCTTCATGCAAGAATCTGAACTTGAAATTCTGTAACCGCCAACTGTGACCGCTAAGTGTTTCTGCTACTGTTGGCTCGGCGTTCCATCTGGTACCTTACAGGTGCCATAGCTGTGACTTTCCAAGGTGGGGCAAGCCGCCGCCTCGCCGAGTCTCTGGCCTTACCAGTCGTCCTAGTGGGGATGGCCGCGAGGACGGCGTTGCTAGCACCGCGGGCCTACATGCGTGAGCACGCGAGTTCCGCTTCAGTAGCAGGCTGATCATATGAGGAATGGAGATCAAATGGAAAGATGAATTACCCATACTAACTGGAAATCTTTCTCTTTAGATGGAAT
Source organism: Callorhinus ursinus (assembly GCF_003265705.2). Lineage (NCBI taxonomy): Eukaryota > Metazoa > Chordata > Mammalia > Carnivora > Otariidae > Callorhinus > Callorhinus ursinus. The sequence goes on along the minus strand of NW_027397092.1, from coordinate 1,660,930 downwards.
CTGCCTGTGTCTCCATTCATGAAGCTCTAAAGTCGGTCATCGACTATCAGACTCATTTCCGTTTGAGAGAAGCTCAAGGCCGAAGCCGAGCGGAAGACCTAAATACCAGAGTGGCCTACTGGTCCGTAGGGGAAGCCCTCATTCTCCTGGTGGTCAGCATAGGGCAGGTATTTCTCCTGAAAAGCTTTTTCTCAGATAAAAGAACCACCACAACTCGAGTTGGATCCTAACTACGTTTTGAGAATTGACGCACCATTGCCACCATAATATTGCTGTCCTCTAATTAATTTTAGGTACCGAAGAACTTGATATTGGCAACATTTTTAAACCTTACTCATACACTTGTTGGGGGGGATGTACAGTGCATATCCCCAAGCTGTGGAAAGGACACCTTTTTTTATTTGTAAAGGTAGAAAAACTTCGGAACTTACTTTGGGCTCCCCATGTTCAATAGTCAGCACCAATGATCTCAGTTGTTTCTATCTACTCTTTGCACACTAAACTGGTATTTTGATTTCTTTTAGCCATTTAAAAGTACTTTTCTTATAGGTAGTGGATATTTTAAAAACCTTCAATTTAATATCTGTGTGTTGTGGAGGAAGAAAATTGCCTTTTAATTGTTTATAGTACAGTTTTGTTTTTCAGAAAACCAAAAGTGATTAACTGTAGCCCAGGCCCTATTCTGCACTGTTTTAATTTGGGGGTGGGGGGAGCCACCGTGGAAACGTCAGTTAAGAAACGTTAGTTAATACTGATATAATTTTAAATTGATGCATCGTGGTAAAATTTATTTCGTGCTAGCTTGGAAAATGTCAGATTTTTGGTTTTTTGTGTGTTTATTCTATGATTTATAAGCAGATACATTCTTTTTTTCCTGAAGACATTCTTAACCACAGAGAAAATAGTATGTTTCGATAGCATAACAGTTTATACAAGCCTTAAAAATCAGACTGTTAAAACAGGTAGAGTAACTACAGAACAACTTAAGATTCTATAGTGGGAGGCAAATGAAATGAGAAAAGTCTCAGCGAGTTATCTGCACATTATGACATTTTCAGTGCTTTTACAAAGAAAAAAGGTGGTCTGTTTTATTTTAACATTTTGATTGGCCGGTTCGTGCCCTAATGTGGCTTCAGTGTCTGAGTCATTCCCCGCTTAAATTAACAGTTGTAATATTCGTATTGTAAAAGTGCCATATATTTTATCCTGATGGGTGTGATGCACTGAGAAGTTAGTTTCTTTGGTTTTTTTCTTTCTTTTTTGTTTTGGTTTGGTTTTTGGTTTTTGTCTTGTACATGTAATTTGTACAATCTCTGGTTAGCCACCCTAAGATGATTTGAAACTTTAGAATGCCGTGTTTCTTATTTGATGATCTTCATCGATTGTACTGCATTTAATGATTATTAAACAGTGCATATTCTGTACACTATAGGGTTTAGACTGTGTTTGTATTTTATAACTTGTGTAGACTGAGCTGATCGATTTGTCAGATTTGTTCAGGTATTCCAGAAGAGAATACAAGACAAGTGAGAAACTCTATAAGTATTTAAAGCTTTTCTGCTGTTAAAAAAAAAAAAAAATTGCAACTGCTTTTTGCCCTGCCTCCCTCCCCCACCCAAGAGTGATGAGTGCTGAGCAAGACTGCCCTATTGTAGAGATTCTGGTAAGTAGCACATAGCTAGAATAGAATAGCAGTTCAAATCACTGTGGACTAGAAGTTAACTCTTAATGCTAAGCCGTCTTTAACTGTCTTCAAAAAGCATATACACTTCTTCCTGTAAGAGCAGAACAAATTCATAGTTGTCATGCTTGCTAATTTCAGTTGCCACAGTGTAGCAAGGGACGAACCATTTTCAACCCTTGAATTCTAAAAATTTCCAAGACCAAATAGCAACTCCTTAAACTGTGTATCAGGAACTGGAACTCTCAGATTTTGCAGATTTCCCTATTTGGGTTCTTGCAGTGGAGTTGTCCTGCAGCTTTCTAAGTGTCCCTCTAGATAAAGTTTTGCACATTTTCAGCACTAGCGTTATTGTGATTGATAAGCACGGGCATGCATCCCGTGTCCTTCTCTCTGGCTACCTGTCTGCTCTGTTGACTTCGGACACTTAACACCATAATGAGGCAGAGTCAGGTATCATCAGTGCACAGAGTGAGCATAGGTAATGTCATCTGATCTGTGCCTATCAAAACTTGATGATACTAGACTATTACTACAAATAACTTTTGATGAAACTATTGAGGTCGGTTAAAATTTCTGAAATCACCACTGTTACCCGCTGTAGAAAATAGTACAGGCTTAATCTAGTCTGTATGTAACTGGTTCAAGTTTGATGGCAGTCTATACTCAACCGGGTATGTATATGTAAATTAGAAAATACATCTCTATCCAGACCTAAATGTTAAGGCCTGTTTTCTTTCTTCCTCCTACTATATAATTTGTAGCTCATCTTTTTTCTTTAATCCTTTCATGACTTGTTGGAACAGTTTGAATTTCCCAAATATTTATGTTTAGACAGATGGCTCAGAATATATATTTAACATCACTAGCTGTATATATTTTTAAAGTAAAATAAATAATGGAAAGGGACTTGACACACAAGTTTATTACTAAAATTTCAACTGTGTGAAGATCCATTTTAAGATATTACTTTGCTAATAATCTAAACAGTCTTTTTTCTATAAAACAAATGGTTTGTGGTTCACAGCTTTCATCCTGACTGATGTGATAATCAGCTTTGAAAATAGAGTGAACTGAAAAGCAATTTTATTCTTTGAAAGGTTTCATTTAAATCTCTGTACATCTACTTTTGCTTCAGTTTGTAAATGTGTAACATTTATAGTTAAATAGGACAAAGCAGACCCTATGACTATTGTTTTAAAAAATTAAACAAGTTAATATATAAATAATTCCAAGGGGGGTTTCATTTACTTTTGGAAAGAAAAATTTCTCTGAACACATGTTGGTTCTCCAGGATTGCACCAATCAATTCTTGTAGAATAAAAAAACAATCTTTCAACAAACTGACTTCATTTGTTTCTGTCAGGATTTGTCTTTTTAAAGCTCCTTACAAACTTGCAGCTTGGGTACAGTTTGTAGCGAGAGTGATTTTTTTTTTTTTTTTTTAAGTAGGCTCCACACCCAGCGTGGAGCCCAAAGGGCTCAATCTCACAACCCTGAGATCGTGACCTGAGCCGAAATCAAGAGACAGATGCTCAACCAACTGAGCCACCCAGGTCCCCTGAGAGAGTGATTTTTATTTGGTATTTCATTTAAACATCTCAGGGGCTGGCCAAGAAAGATAAAGAAGAGGAAGACCACCTCTAAACTACCTCCTTTTTAACTTTGTGCATTTCTTACTGAAAGTTCAGGTGAAAAGGAGTTAAACCCTCAGTTCTCTAAAAAGCTCATCGTTTTTGTGGTTTTTTTTTTTTTTTTAAGTAAATTAATCTTAGGTTTTTCAATACCAAGTCTCCTTGGGTTTTTTTCTTTCCCTTCATAATGCAGTCATAGGGGACATCCTGGTTCCTGGGCAAAATTCGACAAAAGTAGCAGAGAAGGAACAGCAAACATAGATCAGTATTTATTGAATGCTTACCCCGTGCCAGGTGCTATGCTAAGTATTTTACTTGTGTCGACACGTTTCATCTTTGCGATAATCCCATGAACTAAGGATATTCTTCCCATTTCACAGATGAGGAGATGGAGGCATAGACAGGTTAAGGAACCTTCCTATATCTCAGTCGTGAGCAGCAGCGGTGTGACCCGTGGCAGTCCAGCTCCAGAGCCCTCTCCAGCCACTGTGCAGCACCGCCTTACACTGGTTAAGGGTAGATCTCGGAAGGCTTAGCTATCTTGATTTTGGTACAGCTCAATGGCACTTCAGGGTTTTTTGGCGTTGGAGTCACAGCCAAGTTCAAATTATGGTTGTGTGACCTCACACAAAGGATTTTATGAATTCTCTGTATTTCTGTTTCTTCATCTACTGCTAAGGTAATATCTACTATAATGAGAGGTATTTATGAAACACCTAGTGCCTGTCATATATAAGCCCTTCATAAATAGCTCTATTTTTCTCATTGGTCCAGTTCTAGTCTCTTGATCTTTAGTTTCTGAAGTTCTTACTGTAGCCTCTATTCGTATGGCTCTTAAATAATATGTAACACAAGTGAAAGCATTTATCTATCGTGTACTTAATAGTCTGCTAGACGTTTCAAAAATGAATAAGATAGTCTGACCCCCAGGAACCTAACTTAGTTGAGGGAGACAGGATAGCTCTATGAGCCACTAATGTTACATAAGTAGTGAAGCGAAATCGACTTGGAGAGTCTAAAGACATTCTAGGATGCTAGAAGTAAAGAGACTACAGGATCTAAAGACTTACTCCCCAAGGAGTTTAACTCTGTCTCCCCACAGGGGAAGCCCATGGTTGTCTAACTAGGCCAGTGATTAAGTGGATTAATCTCTAATTCAGGGATATGGACTATTAGCCAGTCTCCGTTGCTACGTATTGAAAAACATGTTCTTTAACTTTGTTAATAATAAAAGTGATGTTTGATCTAAATTCTCTGTCATGGTTGTTTCCAGATCTGGGAGGAAATACAAGGATGTTATCACCAAAGGCACTGTTTTTCAGTCCACATTGCCCCATTTTATCCATAAGATATTAGAAGTGATCATATTACTTGCTGGAATCAAGATAGACTAGAAGTTAACACTGGTCTGGCACAATCTCTTCTAGCGCTGGTAACTACTAGTGATTACTACTCCTTTAAAAAGAAAAGGCAACACAAGAATTTGAGAATGCATGATTCAATGAGTAAAATACACTCAATCCCACCATCCACTTGGATGTATTTCGGTTACTTTTATAGATACATGTATATGTTTTAAAGAATTGGTATTATATTGCCTGAATAAGATTTTCAACTTAAAATTGTGAATTCTGACGTAATAGAGAAGTTATTAAATATGTATAACTTAAAGAGAAATAATGTAAAGCATACATTCATATAATCAGTGCTCAGGTTAAATGCGGCTTTCCCTGCACTGTAGTAGGCTTCTGTGTATCCATAACTGATCACGTCATTGACCTTCCCCACTAGACATAACCAGTGTTCTGATGGTAATGAAAATAATTTTATTTTTCTTTATATTCTCATCAGTTAGGTGTAGTAGTTCTTCTCAAGCCACTCTTTAAGAAAATTTCCAAACCATCACAAACTGATACTTGTGTAAATACAAAATCACGTGCTTCAATATTTTGGCACGATCAAATTATCAGCCTTTGTAACTGCTTACTTTTTAGGCATGCTTACGTTCTCTTTTTGTGCTCATCTCTTCAACCAGTAACAGTTGGGTGCGGCCTTGTGGACCACACTTTGAATAGCACTGATGATAGTTTTTTTTTAAGATTTTAATTATTTGATTGCGAGAGAGCATGAGCGGGGGGAGAGGCAGAGGGAGATGGAGAAGCAGACTCCCCGCTGAGCAGGCAGCCCGACATCGGGCTCCACCCCAGGACCCTGGGATCATGATCTGAGCTGAAGGCAGACGCCTAACCAACTAAGCCACCCGGGTGCCCTTTATTAAAGTTTAACAAAGTATTAAATCCTATTTAGTCATTAGGATAATACATGTATTCTCTTGTGACTTTGTTTTGCTGAGTCATCCATGTTGATGCCTATGGCTGTGGTTGGTTTCCATTACTGGGTAGCAGTCCATCCTATGAGTACACTGCAGTTGTGTGTCTCTTCTGCTGTTGCTGGCACTTGGATTTTTGCAAAGCCACAAAGAACATTCTTACATATCTGTCCCATTGCATATGTGTAGGATCTCTTGAGACTAATACCTTCAGGAGTAGAAGTGTTTGCATATGGAGTATGTGTATCTTCATCTCTACGAGGTCATATCTCACTTTTCGAAAGCAATTATAGCAATCAGTGCTTTGACCAGCAGCAGGGGGAAGGCTCCACATTTGATATTGTCAGACTTGGAGACTTTCAAAAAATCTCCTGGGTGTGTGACATTGTAAAGGCAACATTGAAGAATTTGAGAAATAATAGGGCAAAGAGTACAATCCACCCATACTCCCACAATCCATTTAATCTGTACCCGTGAAACAAATAATACATTATATGTTAATAATTTAAAAAAAAATGTATTTCAGTTACCTTTTTAGATTACATATATATGTTCTTAAAGAAACTGGTATTCTACTTAGTGTTGCTTAATTTGCATTTCCATGAGGTTCATTTGTTTGCTTACCATTTCGATTTCTTCTTTTGTAAAGGGCCTGTTCAAATCATTTGCCCATTTTTAAAAATGGGATTGTTCCAAAAAAAAAAATTGGGATTGTTCCAACATTTTTTGGTTCACAGGATCCCCTTATAAATTCCGGAGGCTAATCCTTTGGTTATAACTGTTTCAAATATTTTCTCAGTCTCTTTATCTTTCTGATCCTAATGCAGTGTATCAGTTTTTGTTCTGTATTGTTGGTGGTTTTGTGTCTTGTTGAAGAAATATTTCTCTGTCCTGGAGTCATGAATATCTTCTTTTGTGCTATGTTCTAAAATATGTAAATTTTGTCTTCTACTTGAATCAAGTTTTGTGTATAGGATAAGATAAATAACCTCGTTCTTGTTTTTTTCCTAATTCCTTGAAAACTCATCTTTCTCTGTTTTGATTTGCCATACCAGTTCTGTCATCGATAAATGCCCATATTTACCGGAGTCTATTTCTGGGCTCTTCATTCTATTCTATTTGTCAGTCTGTCCATATATCAGTAACATATTGCCTTAATTACTAAAGCTTTTAAAATTCTTGATGTCTGGTAAAACAGGTCTTTATACCTTTTTCTTCGAGATTTTTGGCTGTTATCTATCCTTTGCATTTTTGTGCAAAGTTTGGAATTAGCCCAAATTTCAACTAAACAAAATAATCTGTCACTTTTCTGTATTACTGTCATGGATATTTTGCTTGGATCTTCAACTTCTTAGTCTAATATATATTTAAAACTGTAGATTTCTTTCAAAATGCGACTTTAGCTGCATGTTCATTTTCTGTGCTCTGTGACAAGTGACCACAAGTTTACCCGTCTACAACAGCGTACTTCTCTTATCTCCTAGTTTCTCTGGGTGAAGAGTCTGCGCACAGTTTAGCTGGGTCCTCTGTTCAGGGGTTCACAGGGCTGCATCAGGTAGTCACCTGGACTGTGTTCTCAGCTGGAACATGGGGTCTTCTTTCACACTCATCAGGTTGCTGACAAAATTCAGTTCCTTGCGGCCCTCCGTCACTAGAGGCTGCCTGTCCATATAAGCAGATCACGTCTTGACTGCATGCTGCTTCCTGGCCAGCAGGAGAGACTCTCTGCTGTGAGTCCCTTTCAGGAAAGCCCAGCCAGGATTCACCTGATGAGGTCACAACCACCCAGAATAAGCTCCCTTTTGACTAACTCAGAGCCAACGGAATAGGAACATTGATTGCATCTCCAAAATCTTTTCATCTTTGCCCTATCTGTTGGTAAGCAAGTTTGTAGGTTCTGCCCTCAAAAGGGTATGGATATGGGGATGGGGAGGGAATGCAGAGGCTCTCTTGGAATTCTGCCTATCACGGACTCCATTCTGCATGTCTGGTCATCTGTTTTAGTTGCTTATTAACTTCAGAGTTTTCTGATTTCATTATTACTTGTATTTGACCCACAGATATTATTTGGAACTAGAGTTCTTAATTTTCAGCCATAGCTATCTGAGTGATTGCATTGTTATTAGAGAATATGTTCTCTGCATGATTGAAATTCGTTGACATTTGTTGACGGTTGCCTTATGACTCCATTTACCTCCCTCTCGATTTATATGTTGTCATGTATTTTGTATCTGTTTTTTTTTAACGATTTTATTTATCTTATTTGAGAGAGAGAATGAGAGAGAGAGCACATAAGAGGGGGGAGGGTCAGAGGGAGAAGCAGACTCCCCACTGAGCAGGGAGCCCAATGCGGGACTCGATCCCGGAACTCCAGGACCATGACCTGAGCCGAAGGCAGTCGCCCAACCAACTGAGCCACCCAGGCACCCTTTGCATTTCTTTAAATATGTCATGACTGTTGTTTTGTACAGTCAGTATTCCTTTAGGTTTGTCCATATCTTTACCGCCCTTTTTGCTCTCTGTTCTTTGCTGGGTCTTTGAGCTTCCATCTGGAACAATGTAGTGCAGTTTGGCTAGTGGCAGATTCACCTGAATTTTTTTTTTGAAAATGTCTTTATTTTTCCTTCCTTTTTTTTTTTTTTTAAAGATTTTATCTATTTGAGAGAGAAAGAGTGAGAGAGAGAGAGAGAGCATGAACAGGGTGAGGGGCAGAGGGAGAAGCAGACTCCCCACTGAGCAAGGAGCCCAATGCGGGACTCGATCCCGGGACTGTGGGATCATGACCTGAGCCAAAGGCAGATGCTGAATTGACTGAGCCACCCAGGCGCCCTTTTTTCCTTCATTCTTAAAGGGAATTTTTTTCTGGGCCTGGAATTTTCTTTGGGTGAAGATCTTGAAGATACCTTCCCACTGTCTTCTGGCTTCTGCATCGTTGCTATGAAGAAATCAACTATTAGTCTCTTGCTCCATTGAAACTAATGGAATCTTTTTCCTCTGGCTGCTTTCAAGGTTTTTTCTTTGTATTTACTTTTCTGCAGCTTTATTATGCTGTGTCTTAAGGGAGGATTTCACTGTATATTTCCACTCGGATTTTGTTTGGCATCTTGGGTTTGTGGATTGTTACATCAATTCTGGGAAATTCTCAGTTATAATCTTTAAATATTGCCTCTGCCCAGTATTCTCGCTCCTTGACTTCTGGGGCTCCAAGTAAACACATGTTAGACCTTCTTTGGTTTATTTCCTGTATCTTCATTTTTCTAGATGTTCTGCATTTATTTTCTCTGCATCATCCTAGATGGTTTCTTCTACTATAGCCTATAAATCATGAATTCACTTTTCACCTATTTCTAATTGGCCATTAGCCTCATTCATTGAGTTCATAATTTCATTTTTTATATTTTTTAATTCTGGTTTTGTTTTGTTTTGTTTTTGGTTCTTTTTCTTACCTGCCCTGTTACATTTTATGGTCTCTAGTTCCTTGCTGCATTTTTAAGTGAGGATTTTATTTCCATGCATTATCCTTTGTGTCTGATAATTCCAATATCCTCAGCCTGCTGTGGTTCTGTTTCTGCTATCTCTAGTTCATGTTGCTGGTAGTTAGTGCTGTCTTGGCATTGTCTTTAATTGTTTGCTTGAAAACCCTGGGGAAAAAATACAGAAATAATTTGAGATCTGGGGTGACTTTATCTTCCTTAAGAGGTTTTTGTTTCTCTCTGCCAAGTGCCTGAGGTCATTAGGAGTCTGGAACCTAGGCTTTAGATTCTCTGTCTCCCTCCAGATGACCCACTGCACTGCACTCTGTACCCCGACTCCAGGTTACAGCCCCTGGACTCCAGTCTTTGCCTTTCCAACTCTAATTGTTGGTGAAACTACAACTCTGCCTCTCTCCTAATTCCTCTAGACTGGTAATCCACCACAAGGGCCAAGTAGTTCTGGCACTATTTCCTGAACTCTAATCCTCTTCCTTAATCTGACCTGGTAAATCCTATCTTTTATGCCTTCAAGCAGATGCTTACTGTGTTTCCTATTTCATCTTCAGTGAGAACACTGGTCCAAATGACCTCTTTTCTCATCACCACCTCCAGAAATCCAAAGTTACGCCTGCTCGTGAATAAGACTTGCAACCCCTTGGGTGACTGGACGAAGGAGTTCCAGGTGACCCCCAAATGATACATACCCTTTTATCAGTAAATGACTCATTTTATTCTTTCAACTATTTTTTCAGTGCCAAGGATGTTCTATGCTTATTTTCCCTAGAAATAGGGATTCAGGGATAAACAACAACTTACCATTTTGTTCTAGGAGACAGAGAAGTCAGTTTTCACAGGACAGGTTTTTAGCCTGGGGTAAACCCCTTAAAACGATTTACAAGATTTTACATACATCTTCAGTCTTCTGGAGAGTTTGTGGTTTTCATCACATTCTCGAAGGAGTCCGTGACTCAAGTAGTTCTAAACAATCACTGCTCTATGTGATATTAGAGTAATTTTAGCTTTTTCATATTAATGAAAAGGTTTAGATTCTAAGTCCAATTTGTTGTTTATTCTGCATTGCGGGGAATTGGAGGGTTGGGTGTGATTAGCTTTAAATAAAACTTTCTACTGTTCAATAGATGCTGACCTTGTGTGCTAGGCAATGGGGGTCCTGACATAAATATGATAGTTTCTATCCTCAAGGCATCTGGGCACAGATCCTAAACAGAAAATTATAATATCTTACCTGAAAGTAGTAGTTCTCATACATTGATGATATAAGAAGCAACCAGTCTACTTGTAAAATACTGATCTTTCTCAGGTTCCTTCCCCTGACCTGAGACTTTGATTCAGTAATTCTGGAGTGAATCTTGGAAATCCCCCCCAAGGATTCTGATGAGGTGTTATACCACATTCTGAGAAGAATGGCAAACTCTTTTGTAATACTATGTACCTGCTGTTCTCTGTTCTACATTTAAGCTATATAATTTATTTTCTCCTCTGAACAGTGCTTTTTTTCCCTCATGGTACCAGTTAAGAAACCAAAGCAGAGAACAGTTGAGTTGACTTGTCCACAGTCACACGGTTAGCACTAGAACCAGGGTTTAAGCGCAGACATCTACAGGGGCAGGCTGGTGTCTCCCCTATGTGTATGTAGCCTCCCAGTCATTTATCTCTGCAGAGATATGTGAAGAGTTTATCCTGACCCTCAGTGGCTCTCATTTCCAGGGTCTTCTGTTAAATTTCTGGCTAGTCCACTGGTCTACTACTCACCTCAGATGCATCCACAGTTTCAGGTTGGTGGAGCTATGGGCTCTCCCCATTTATTTCCTCCCAAGTTTGCCATTTTTATTGCCAGCACCGTTAGGAATGGACTTTTTGCCATCCACTGCAAGTCAAGTTAGCACTCTCCAGCAGTGGCGCTCCTGGCTTTCAGTCTCAGCCTCAGCCTGGTAGCAATGTGGCACTAACCAAGTTGGGGAGTCAGCGGGGAGTTGGGAGATCAGAACAGCTTCTGGCAAGAATGCCACACAGTCCCCACTACTCCTGCCCACAATTCATAGGGTTTTAAAAAAAATAAATGATTTTCAATTTGTAGTTTGCCTTTGGTCAATTTCCAGTCCTCAAATGACTTTTTTTTTTTTTTTAAGATTTTATTCATTTATCAGAGAGAGCACACACAAGCAGGGGGAGGGGGCAGAGGGAGAAGCAGGCAAAGAACCCAAAGCGGGGCTTGATCCCAGGACCCTGGGATCATGACCTGAGCTGAAGGCAGACGCTTAACGACTGAGCCAGCCAGGCATCCCTGAAGTGATTCTTTTGACGATTTTTTCCAGTTTACTTTTTTTTCGACAGGACGGACTGTGGGGGCAGTGAGATTTGACATCTTTACTCCATCATCATTAGAATCCCTCCTATCCATTTTGTCCGGTCTGGGATTTGATTTTAGCCCACTTACCATCTAATAAATTAGCCTGTTACTGTTTGATGCATGCTGGCAGAAAACACAAGATTCGTGACACAGAGACAAAGGACTTGGTTACCCATGGCATGGCAATGAGCGTTACTGTCAGCATATTTGCAGTGGTTCTTCTTGCTCACAAGTCCCATGGGGGTGACATGAAGAGGCTTCGGTGAGTGCTACACGCAGTGGATTTGTGTCACGTCTGAGGAACGCAGAGCTTGAGGAACCCCCCACTTTTAAAGCAAGCAGTAAGTAAGCCTGTTCTTTGTCCTGCAGGGAGACATCACCTCATGTCTCAAGGTTGCTCACTATAAATACCAGCCTGGGAAATGGCTCAGATAAGGAATAGTCAGGAAGACCCTGACTACATTCTTGATATACCCAGCAAAACATGGAGGAACACGAGAGACACATGACAACTGTCTCTCCCAGCTCATTTTACCTAGTTTATTGGAATGAAGTTGTTTATAATATCTTTCATCTTTTAAATTTCTTATGATGTGTAGCAGTGCTTCCTTTTTCCTTGTAGAATGATATGTATCTTTCTGTCCCTTTTTTTCCTGAGTAGTTTTACCAGTGGCTTAATTTTATTAGTCTTTTCCAAGAACCACCTTTTGCTGCTCAGTTACTTTTTCTGCTTCTTTGATTTCTGATCTTATTTTCATTATTTCCATTTTTTTTCTCTATTTGGATTTCATTGCTTGTTCCCTTCCCCCACCCTAATTTCTTGATATGGATGTTTAGAAAGTTGATTCTCTGGCTTTGTTTTCTAATGTGTACTTTTAAGACTAGAAATTCCCCTGTAGTTATATTTTTAGTTATGTCCCACCAGGTTTGATATATGGTATTTTTAGTAACACCCAGACCAAAATATTTTATGATTTCTGTTGTGATTTTTTTGACCCATGGATTATTTTGAAATGTGTTATTTAATTTCCAAACATAGGGGTTTTTCTAGTTATCTTTTTGTTTTTCACACTAATACCTAGGTGGTCAGAGCACTTGCCCTGTATTTCAGTCTTTTGATTTGTTTAGATTTTTCTTTAATTGAGATGTGCTCTGTGGCCAAAAATACGGTCTAATTTTGTTACTGTCTGATTTTGTTAATGTTCCCTGTGTACTTGAAAAATATGTGTCCTGAAATTGTTTTGGGTGCCATAATCTATGTATGTCAGTCAGGTCAAGTTCACTATCATGTGCAAGTCATTTCTAACCTTACTGAGTTAGGTGTGGGTATGCTGGGCATAGGCTAGATACCCAGGGAAATGGTTGAGTAAGCTAAAGGTCAGAGTTTCAAGACCTTGAAAACACCAGCATTTAATGCCAAACGTTTCAGGGGTGTGAAGCCACAGGAAAAACATTTTACATGTGGGAGGAGCCATCTCTTCTCTGATTTAATTAGCACTCCTCCCCACTTTGCTTATTTCATTCATTCATCATTACCAATTAATGGATCTTGAGTTGCCTTGCTTGTTCTCATTCCTGTTGTCTTTCTCTGGGACCAGACTGCAAAATCTCCATGAGGACTGGAACCACGTGCGTTTTCTTTTTTTTTTATTTTTTTTAAAGCTTTTATTTATTTATTTGAAAGAGAGAGAATGAGAGATAGCACGAGAGGGAAGAGGGTCAGAGGGAGAAGCAGACTCCCTGCTGAGCAGGGAGCCGGATGCGGGACTCGATCCTGGGACTCCAGGATCATGACCTGAGCCGAAGGCAGTCGCTTAACCAACTGAGCCACCCAGGTGCCCCCACGTGCGTTTTCTTGACTCTATATTCCTCCTGCCCGGTACATAGATGATACCAAATATTTGTGGCATAAATGGTGCATTTTCTTGAAATGTATACTTGATAATTTGGGGAGAAAAATCAAAGTAATTAAACTCATAGCCAATACATAGTACATTTTCTTAGTACACCACGTGAATATTGATGAAGAACAATGCAAATTTGGATCAATTTAAAATATAAAATGGAACAATTCAAGGAAATTTGCCCTTGACACTGGTGACTCAGGGTTGATTTATGCACGCCACGTGGGTGGTGAATGGGGAAATGTTTATCACATTTGTCATTAGTGGTATTTCAGGGGGGAAACTGAAAAGCTCTGATTTGAAGGGTTGTCAGGTGAAGTACAGGGAGAGGAAATTTTGGCAGGGAGTAGGGATTGCCTGAGTTTTAAAATACGGAGGTGGAGAGGATTTGTGAACTGGGTTGATAGGGTATGACTAGGATTGGAGGCTTGAGGTAGATAGGGTAGAATTAGGTATTTGGCTTTATAAGGCTTTTTGTGCTTTTACTTGATTGCTTTTTTGTTCTCCCTTCATATTCAACGGAATTCCAGTCTGTTTCGGTTGGGCGGAGGGAACCCTAGAGAGGAAACTTGGTGGCTTTTTCGCAGGGGTTGATGCGCCCCGCATCCCTGCCCGAGGCCGACGACAGCACTAGTCAGTGAAGGGGCCCCAAAGGGAAAGGAGAAACCAGGGGGCAGCCTGGAGGACTGGGGGAGCGGCAGAACCTCGAGAAGGGTCTAGGGTTTGGGTAAGCCCGGGGTTTCTTTCCTTCAGAGTTTCGGGGCTCCTGTCTGGGATGCGCGAAGGCAGCGGCTGCAGCCCTCATCCCAGCACCCAGGTCTGTGCGGAGCGGACACAACCGACGTCGACCGCACCCACGGTCTCCAAGCCAGGGCGTCCGGGGACGTTAAAAAGCAGCAGCTGCGCAAGGAGCGTGCCTATTCGCCTGGGTGACAGTCCCCCCACCCGCGCGACTGCCGTTCTTCCGCCCTTTCTGGCCCTCTCGTCCTTCTGCGCGGAGACCCAGGAAGGTTCCTGGGACCCGCTGCCGCGAGGCCACCCTCTGCGGGTTCACGTACAAGAGCCTGCCCGCACAGAAGCCGGCGCGCCGGACCCGCGTGCCCTCCCTCCAGGCGGCGCGCGGGGACGCAGGGCGTGGGCACGCGAGAGGCGGGGCCGGCGCGCCGGGCCGGGGCACCCTCAGTCCCAGCGGCGCGCGGGGGCGGTGGGCGTGGGCACGCGGGGGGCGGGCTCTGCTCGCCGGGCCTCGCAACCGCTCTCCAGGCGGCGCGCGGGGACGCAGGGCGTGGGCACGCGAGAGGCGGGGCCTGCGCGCGGGGCCGGGRCTCCCTCAGTCCCAGCGGCGCGCGGGGGCGGTGGGCGTGGGCACGCGGGGGGCGGGACCTGCGCGCCGGGCCGGGGCACCCTCAGTGCCCGCGGCGCCCGGGAAGTAGCCGCCGACGGGTTCGGCCCCGGGAGAGGAAGACGAGGGAGCCGCGGGGCCGGGTGCTGGCGGCCGCTGTGCAGGCGAGTAGCGGGCGCTGGGGCGGGAGCGGCGGCGGGGCTGCGGGGCTTGGGGCCAGCGGGCGCGCCTGCGTCCCTTCAGTGGGCGCTTGCCTCCCTCAGCGGTGAGAGTCGGCGCAGCCTTCTGCTTTGCTTCTAGTTTCCCTTTGACCAGAAAACCTGTTTTTGGGAAAAAACCTCAGAACAGAAGCAAGTGGCCGAGAGGTTCTGCGTGATCCTCAGCCGGACACACGGAGCCAACGCTGAAACTTTCGGTTTTGGTTTTTGTATTTGGCTGGCGTCTTGGCCAAAAGCTAATTTGGATAAAAGCACTCTGGACTGGCAGCTTTGAGCTAGTTTTCAGGCAATCAACTAAAAAAAGAAAGAAATCTTCAAAGGTAGGATGCATTTTAACGCTTGAAATAGTGTGTTGACTATAAATGGAGTTCAGTAACTCCATTTTATACCTCATTTATGTTGGAAAGTAGATGAGCGAGTAAGGAAAACTGCCTTACCTCCCTCTGAAGCACGGGAAATGTCACGTGTCCCGCTGTACGGAACTTGAAATGTAAATTACGTTTAGGCTGTGGAATCTTTGGCACCTTGTCTGTTGTCATTTGCTCCGCGTGGTGTTTTTATTTATGTAACAAGTACTTGCTAATAACTCTCTTGTCTTTAACACCCCCCAGACCAGACGTCCCCTTCTAGGTCCCACCCATTTCTTTGCTCCCCTTTATTTAAGAACAAAACAAAAAGCAGCTCTTTGAAAGACTTGCTTCCACGGTTCTAGTTCCACTCCTGTTTCCTCCTGCCTCCTCTCCTCTCAGGCTGCCTCCATCACGCCCCCGCCCCCCGTGGCACTTGTGAAGTCCAGGGTCTGTGCCGGTTTTCTTTCTTTCTTTCTTTTTAAGATTTTATTTATTTATTTGACAGCGAGAGAGGGAACACAAGCAGGGGGAGTGGGAGAGGGAGAAGCAGGCTTCCCGCGGAGCGGGGAGCCGGGCGGAGGCGGGGCTCGATCCCAGGACCCCGGGATCATGACCTGAGCCGAAGGCAGACGCTTAACGACTGAGCCACCCAGGCGCCCCAGTGCTGGTTTTCACCTTACGCTACATGGTTGGTTGCTCCCTCGTCTTCCCTGTTTTTTCTTCAGTTGGCCCCAGGTCACCGCATTCTCCTGCATCTCCTTCCTTCTCCCCGGCCCCTCCTCCTGTGTCTCTAGGTTTCTGTTTCTTTTCCCAGCCACTGAATGTTGGCGTGCCAGCCACAGCGCTCAGGGCTTGGACATACTCTGTTTCTGGCCATGTACATTCTCCCATCGCGGTTTCCACCCCAAGCCCTATTCCGTGGCTGTAAATAACATCTGAGCTGGTGACCTCCAAATGTTTCACTTTACTTCTGTCCTGAGATCCCGATGCATATTTCTAGCTGTTTCCTCAGCAGCTCGGCTTAGAAGTCTGATGGGCATTTGAACTTAGGCTGTCCAAACAGCATCACTGAAACCACAACCACCCAGTCCTCCCTTTCTGCTTTCCTGTCATCGACCTTCCCGACCACACTCGAGCTTCCTGCCGTCGTTTTAGCTCAGACCCAACATCCAAGCATCCAGCAAATTCTGGTATCTCTGCCTTGAAAAAATACCTCAAATCTGACCACATCTCAACCACTCTCCAACAAACACTACAGTTCCCTCTTACTTAGAGGACTGTAAGTCTCTGATTTGGTCCTCCTGCTTCTGGGCTTGTTCGTCTATGGTCTCTCTCCAAACAGCAGTGATTTTTAAAAAAATATAATCAGAACTTTTACTTCCCTTCACAACTTTCCAGTAGCTTCTCATCAAAATCATGACAACCGGACTCTTACGAAGGCTTCAAAGCCCTGTGTGATTGAGCCCCCCAAAACTTCTCTGATCTCCCCTGTCCCCTTCGCCCTTGCTTACTCCGCCGGTGAGGCTGACCTCACTACTCTTTTTGTCTGCGGTGGGCCTGGGCTCGACCCTCACAGGCTGTTCGCCTTCACTCCCCTCACTTCCCCGTTGAAATACTGTCTCGGGGGTTACTGCCTTTTTGGCTATTTTAACAGCCCTTTGCTCCTGACCTTTGGTGTGGGTTGCTGTTAGATACTGAATATTATTCTCTGGTATTCCACCAATCCTGTGGCACCTTTAAATCATAGTGGGCGTCTGGGGTTCTCTAATATTAAAAACGCACAACTGTCTTTGTCTTGAGCGGCATTTTGGTAAGACATACAGTTGTTGTTACATTCAGTGTTTTTATAAAATGTGCTTCCTGATTTGGAGATTTCCCTTTACATATAGAAAATGAAAGAAAAATGGTCACTTTGCCAAAAAGAATGTGCAATAATTTTTTTTTTCCAATTCTTTTGTTTCATTAGGAAATGATAGTTGCCCGTTGGGAGGTTTTTCGAACGGCACCAGGAATAGGTAGTTTTAATGGGAAGAAGAAAGATGAAGGTGCTTGTTCAGGAAATATTATACAAGTTTCTGAGTTGTGTGGTGACTAAGCCACTGTCAGAATATCGAGATTTTGTAGCAAATTTCGGGTCTCTTTTTAAAATATGTAGGGATAGAAGTGAAAAACAATATTTTTATCTTTACAAAAGGCTTTGGGGGATAAAAGACTTTAATTTTTTTTAATTTTATTTAATTATTTGAGAGAGAAAGCGCACGAGATGGGGAAGGGTCAGAGAGAGAAGCAGACTCCCTGCTGGGCAGGGAGCCCGATGTGGGACTCGATCCTAGGACTCTAGGATCATGACCTGAGCCGAAGGCAGTCACTTAACCTATTTAATTTTTAATGCTGCTTTCTCACTTTTCTCCCAAGGAACTAGTTCTTTGATGACATCAGTAGCATGTGTACCTACCTTCCCTTCTATGCTCTCATTTCAGAGTTGGGATTTCAGGTACTTGAATAAATATGTACAATGGAGGATTAAATGAACATTTAAAATGAGGGCATTTGGAGTACGGAACAAATTGAAGATAAGAACAGGTCAGTTAAGGAGAAGCCAGGAGTGAAGTTAAAATCAGAACATCTGTCATAAGCTGCTGTGTGTAGAGCGCTCATTAACCTGGAGCTTCCCAGCAGTGGAGAAAGGAGGCCGCACAGCTGGAAAAGCAGGTGCCCGTGAGGATCCGTTTGTGTATTTTTGCTTTTGTACCTCACAGAAGTAAAGTTTTTGCGTTTCTGTTGTTTTACAAGTGGTGAAACATTTACTTGCTCTAAGGACCTGTTTTCGGTATGAGGGAGGTACATATTCTGCCTTCTAGTGCTTCACAATAAAATAGAAAATTGGGGGCACCTGGGTGGCTCATTCGGTTAAGCGTCTGCCTTTGGCTCAGGTCCTGATCTCAGAGACCTGGGATCAGCCCTGCATTGGCTCCCCAATCAGCGGGGAGTCTGCTTCTCCCTCTGCCTCTCCCCACTACTCTTGCGTGCACTCTCTCAAATAAATAAATAAAGTGTTAAAAAAAATAAAGTAGAAAATCAGAGGAAACCTGTTTTGATTTAGAATTAGCAAACCTGGACTCTTGGGAAGTTTGTGTATAAATTAAAAAACAGGAGAGCTAACAGTTAATCATGGAGATGGGCTAAAGACATCTGGAATGTGTAGATATGGCACGTAAGCAATAAAACTGCCTGGAAATCAAGCTAACATGACTTCTGTTTAAAAATACAAAACCTGGAAAACCATTTTTTTTATTTACTAAAAAATCTTTTTTTTCAGATTGCTATTATCATTGTAAAAAAAAGATATATCTGCATAGAGAGATGCATATAGGTATATGTATATTCACACGTCTGTGGTACACAGATAACCAGTGTGGGTTTTTTTTGTTTGGTTTTTTAAAGATTTTATTTATTTATTTGACAGAGAGAGACATAGAGCAGGAACACAGGCAGGGGGAGTGGGAGAGGGAGAAGCAGCCTTCCCGCCGAGCAGGGAGCCCGAGGCGGGGCTCGATCCCAGGACCCCGGGATCATGACCTGAGCCGAAGGCAGATGCTTAACGACTGAGCCACCCAGGCGCCCCACAGATAACCAGTGTTACCTTTTTAGTATAATTTTTAACAGTCTATTTTCTCTACAGCTTGTTTTGCAAAGCTGAGATCGTACTGTATATAAGATCAGACTGTATAGTTTACTTTTGTTCGCTTATTATGGAAACATTTTCTCAGGTCTTTAAAATGTTATTTCTAACATTTTTTATGATTTAATAGGATTCAGTCCCATGAACACTATGGCATAGTTTATGGTTGTCCTTCGCCAGTGTTTGGACATTTTGATTGTTTACCTCCAGTAGAACTTTGACTAGCCTGTGAGACTACGTCCACGTTCTCTAATAATAAGAAAGTAGGGTCCTATACCTCAGATGTCAGAATTGCAGTGATACATTCCCAGACATGCTGTGACAGGATGAATCTGAGCTAGCCTGAGGAACTGAAAAAAAAAAAAAAAAAAAAGACTGTGTAGGAACAAGGGGAGAGAGACATGAGCTGAGGCTGGAGCTGAAGGAGCCCGATCATGCAGCATCTCATTTGCCTTACTAAGAAATTCTGTGGGAGGCTTTCAGGGGTGGTCGCTTTGTAGTGCATATAGATGTTGAATTATAATCCTGTACACCTGACACTTACATAATTAAAAAAAATTTTTTTTTTAATTCTAAGAGCAGTAGGAAGCCCTTGCAGAATTGTAAATGGGAGTAATGTGATCAGACGGATGTGTTTGTAAAGATCACTGTAGCTGCCAAGCGGGGAAAGGAGCAGACTGACCAGGAGAGCATGTACCACACCAAGTGGGAAGAAGTGTAGTAGAAGGGTGTTGATCCAGAGCCCAAGTGTGGTACAGAGGGAACATGGGAGGACTTGAGATGTATTTTGGAGGTTGAATAGATAGGACTTGGGGAACAACTTAGAAGTGAAAGCATAAGAGAGCATCCAAATTCCATAGGAGAGGAAGGGGAAGGTGTCAGGGATGCCTCCAGGTTCTGGCTGTAGTCACTGGGCAAGTGATGGTGCCGCTGGCTGTAACGAAGCCTGGGAAGATGAGGCAGAGGGTACCTCCCAGGCCAGCAAGGAAATCAGAGTGCTGGGTGGTGCATATTATCAGAGATGGGAACAAGATATTATGGGCATCCAGAGGAGCAGTAATTAACTCAGCCTGGAGAGAAAAGGAGATGCTTTCTGCCAAATATGATGCTTGGGATATGTCTTGAATGTACCATATTTATATTCACCTCATTTTTTTTAAAAAACGCAACATAATGGTTCATTTAAAAAAATCTAACAAGGTATGTTTGGATTGGCTAGTTCCTCTTCTGATTGAGTCAGTAATTTATGTGATAGTGATGATGATGATGATGATGGTGGTGGTAAAGAGCTCTCTTTTTAGCTGTCTCTCTCAGCCTAGAAGGCTGCATTAGTCTTATATTTGGAACATTGTCTCATTCATTCAAAGGATGTTCTTGAATACCGATTATGCTCTAGACCCTGGAGATGCAGCGGTGAACAGGACAGATTTGGTCATTGCCCTGGTAGAGTTTACATTCTAGTGGGAAAAATGAGAAACTAAGCAGATACACGTACACGTCATTAACTGTAGTTGTGATCAGTGCTATGACACCACGGTAGAGGGTGCTAGGCTCCCATAACCTTGACCTTTCTAATACAGGCCTGGTACCTAAAATGAAAAAATGCAGGCACTGGTTCACTTTGACCATAAATAAATATCAGTGGGGAATATTTGACAGTATATCCTTTCATTTATGTCGGCCTTTGCCATCCTTATGGATTCTGTGCAACCCCCAAAAGAAGGAGATAAATACATGACAGCCGATTGTCAGTAATGTTATTTCAGTATAAGATCGAGTGGCTTCAAATTCTTATTGTATTCCTGAAGTTATTGAATACCCGACTGGGATTTAAAAAGATTTCCAGTGTAAAGAAGCCAAGGAAAAGTCCACATGTTCCTTGTCTGGCTGGCATAGGTCTGTTCTTTGGCATCCTGGCAGCCGCATGGAGCTTGGCACTCCCATGCTGTATGTAGGTGAGGGAATTGCTGTCGTTCAGCAAACTTTCTGGAAAGAGCCAGACAGTAAGTATCATGGGCTCTTATGGGCCGTATAGTTTCCGTTGGAACTACTTGACTCTGCCTCTCTCACCTGAAATTAGCCATAGACAGCACATCAGTAAATGTGCATGGCTTTTTCCCAATAAAACTTTATTTATAAAAACAGCCATAGACAACACAGCAATGAATGTGCATGGCTTTCTCCCAATAAAACTTTATTTATAAAAACAGCCATAGACAACACATCAGTGAATGTGCATGGCTTTCTCCCAATAAAACTTTATTTACAAAAATGGGTGGCAGGCCATGTTTTGCTGCTGACCTCTGCCATAGTGCCTTGTCGTGAATTTGGATGCTCTCTCCATCACAATTCAGTTGCATAGAACAGAATCTCCTCTGGCTAGTTGAAGCAGAAAGGTATGCATTGGAGGTTATTACAGGACTTAGAGTATCGTTGGGAAAGCTGAAGAGCAAGACTCCAGGTTGAGTTTCCAGGAACACCTCAGAGCACCACTTACCAGACTCGGTCCTGCTAGCGGAGCTGGGCTTCTGCCATGGACGCTCCTGCCAGACCAGCAAGCTGCCGGCTCTGGAATCACACCGTCCCTGCTGGAGCCTGCCTCTCTCTCCACAGTTAACTCAGACATGTGAGTACTTCTCATTGGCAGAACTGAAGTTATACCTGGGATCTAACCTTCGTGGGGGAGCCTAGGAAATTCAGCTTTTAGCGCTTGTGGTACAGGAGGTCTAGGAAGGTCTGCAAACAGGAAGTTGGGAGTCGATTTCGGATGAGCCAAGCTGCAGAATCTGCTACAGAACACCCCGTTGGTGGCTTCACCTCCAGACTCTCCCCTGTCTTTGCGTACTCACACTTCCAGAAAGCGCTAGCAGCAACAGGACTCTGTCTCCCAGTATAACGCAGCTACCCCTCCTAGAAACAGAGGGGCGCTCGCTTTCTCCCCGGAAGTCCCGTAGGTCCCCACATCATCACAGGCGTTATCCCGGGACCCAGCACCCTCAGGAGTCAGGTGGCCTCTCTCCTCTCCTAGAGAGGGGGAGAGTAGGAGAGACCAAGCTGCCCAGGACCAGGAGCCTAACCGCTCAGCTCTAAGAAGCTCAACACCCATATTTGTCATCCTCTCTCTATGAACAAATTCCCTCCATTTCTGAGCATTCCCAGTTTCTCTTCTCTTAATGAAATCTCCTCCTGACCCTACTTTCCCTTGTGAAGCTGGCTTCATGTCTCCTTCTTAGCTAGGTTTTGCCCTTCCCCATGCCCCCACCTCCTGTGACTCTTGAGCACACCGCCGGCTCCTTTGGTGATTCCGCCGTTCCCCTATAATTGCTCCCCGGGGCCTCGAGATGCTAAGTGCTGTGGGCGCTGACCCCTGCCTGAAGCCCTCTCCTCCCTCGGCTCCCAGTCCCATCCTGGCTCTCATTTCCCTGCTGCTCCGTTGCCACTCCTGCCCCTCCCGCCTGGCCCCTTCTCATCCAGATGCCCCTTTGGCATCAACTCTGTCTTCAGCTCTCTGCTCTCCTCCTTCTGCGTGTTCCCAGGTGCTCACGATTTCATCTCCGGAGCCCCGGACCTACCTGTGTGAGTGCCTCTGGGACAGCTCCTCTTCTAGGTCACAGGGCAAGCTCCCTGTGTCCCAGACTAGAGGAAGAGGTCACCCACCCCCACCCCGCTCACATCAGCAGATGGCAGCACCACGCACCAGGTTACACAGGGCACCGGCTTGGGAGGCATACCGGCTTCTTTCTCCGTGAGCCCCCGTGACTCCCTGCAGATCTTTGTGTCCTTCTGCCCCTTCCTTAGTGCAGGGCTCTGCGTCCTCACCTGGGTTACTGCCACAGCCTCTCAGCGGATGGTTCTCCCAGACTATAGCCGTACACAGCCCAGCCTGGTCTCCTGCCCTGCAGCAATGTGAAGCCATCCTGAACAAGTCAGATCGTGTCTCTCCTACTCAACACCTGCCAGGGGCTCTCAGTCTGCCAGCATGATCACATTCAAAGTCCTTGGGCGCCTGGGTGGCTCAGTCAGTTAAGCATCTGCCTTCAGCTCAGGTCATGATTCCAGGGTCCTGGGATCAAGCCTCACTTCGGGCTCCCTGCTCAGCGGGGAGCATGCTTCTCCCTCTCTCACTCCCCCTGCTTGTGCTCTCTCTCTCACTCTCTCAAATAAATAAATATAATATTGAGGCACCTGGGTGGCTCAGTCGTTGAGTGTCTGCCTTTGGCTCAGGTCATGATCCCCAGGGTCCTGGGATTGAGCCCCATATTGGGCTCCCTGCTCGGCAGGAAGCCCGTTTCTCCCTCTCCCACTCCCCCTGCTTGTGTTCCCTCTCTCGCTGTCTCTCTGTCAAATAAAATCTTAAAAAAACACAAAGTCCTCAACAGAATATGTCAGGACCCTCCCTCGCTAATCCTGTTTATCTCCATCCTTATGTCTTACTGGTACCCTCCCCCCTCCCGCCCCCATATACTTGAGCCGTATAAGCACCTGGTGCCAACCGATCCTAAGGTCCTTGGCTCTGTGGTGCCTCAGTGGTTTCGCAAATGCTCTTCTTGCCGGGAAAGCGTCCACCTCCCTCGGCCTCACTCATGCACGTGTCCTCGGCTGCAGGGGTCCCTCCTGAGCACTTCGGCAGCGCCCCTTGTCCTGGATAGAGCGCCAGCGCGGTGACTGTCGACTTAGCCTGGCTTCACATCCCTAAAACCCAGAGGTCTTGGTGCAGAGGAAGTTTTCCACACTTGTTTATTACTAACGACGAGGCGTGCTAATTGAAGAAACCGTCGATGTTACCCGTATTCGCCACAAGGTGGTGCTGTTCAAATAGGAAAGAAGAAGCCCCCCCCCCCCCCACCCCGGGCTGCAGGATTCAGACTCTGGATGCCTTCATCTGAAATGCCTTCCGTTCCTTATTTCACTTTCTGCTGTTGGGGAGCCTCTCTTCCCAAGTGGTAAAAATGCACGTATCAACACCTCATTCTAGGGCAACACACTCTTAAGGAAGGTTCTCGATTCTGGGTGTGGTTTCTACTAAATGCGTATCACTTTCACACCATCTTGAATTCCAGACGTTGTCGGTGAAACCATCGCCTGTGGGGGACCAGCTGTCTTGCTCCGAAGGCGTTCACCTCGTGGGTAAGGTCCACCCACATTCCGGGGCGGGGGTAATCTGCTTGACTCACAGGATACCCCTTTACCCGGTAATCCCATACTGTCAGCAGTGACATCTGGTCTGGCTTTTGAGCAACACCTGGGTCCCAGAGCCCAGCCAGGCAGATGCAGAAAATTAACCCTCACAAAGGTCTAGGGGAGAAAAGTCAACTGAGTGTGAAAGAGCAGTTCACAGTGGTGCTTGCATTTAGCCATGGACGGGGACAAGAGATCTGACGGCAGGAAGCACCCCGAGGAAGCCCTGGGCAGTGTCTGAGGAAGAGGGGCTGTCCTGGGAGGGGAGCTCTCCTCCTGCCTGGGACGTCCTCTGCTGGTGGTCTTACCGGCACTGGGGCCCAGAAAGAGTGACAGCCCTGGGGACACAGCCATTTCCCCCTAACCGGTTCCATCCTGTACTGTTGATGTTTCAAAGGGAGCTAGAGGTTTGGGGCAGTCCTTAGGAAGGGGTTTGCCTTCCTATTTTACTGAGACTGTGGAAGCGGTCAGAAGGGAACTTTCGTGGGTGTCCCCTGCTGCACACACCCAGCCACCTATACCTGTCCTGTCTCTTCTGCCCTCTTTCATTTTCACTAGGGAAAACGGTCTCTTCTCTCCCCCGCGAGGGCAGACCCCGCCCTTGGCACACCGGCTCCCCCCCTTGCCCACATGGGCCATCCCTCCAGCAGCCCTCGTCTTTCTCTCCAGCATCACTCTCCACTAGCTCTTTCTCTTTAGCTAACAGTCATCTTTTTTAAAAGATTTTATTTATTTATTTGAGGGAGAGAGAGCATGTGCAGGAGGAGGGGCAGAGGGAAAAGCAAGCTCCCCCTGAGCAAAGAGTCGGACGAGGGGCTCGATCCCAGGACCCTGGGACCATGACCTGAGCCGAAGGCGACGCTTCACCGACTGAGCCACTCAGGTGCCCCACAGTCAGTCTTTATAGCAGATCCTCTTAGGGCACCACACTTCCCCCAAACTCTTACCCTGTTTTTTTTTTCCCTTTATGGCAAAATGTTTCCAAGTCATTCTCTGTACTCGGTCTCGAATTTCTTTTCTCTTGAAGCCCGTGCCATGAGGTTTCCCCTCCTCTCGTGGGGCGCCAGTCCGCCGAAGCTGCACACCCTACACCCCCCATCCAGGGCTCCTTCAGCGGCCTGGCCCATTTTGCCTCTGGAAGCGCTGCAAGACCATTACACGCTCCCTTTCCCTCGAACCACCTCCTTCCCTTAGCATCTTGGTCAGCACCACACTCCGCTGGTGCTCCTCCGACCTTCCTAACCACTCAGTCTCTGTCGTCTTTGCAGGTTCTTGCTGTTCTTGACCCGATATTGCTGGTGAACTCTAGGGCTCTGCCCATGGACCACTTCCTTTTTCAGTCTGTACTCCCTTAACGAACGATCTCCTAAGTCTTTAGATTTCGAATACAGTCTATGCAGTGATAAAAGCCAGATACACACCCCCGGGCTGGCCCGCTGCCCCACACTCCTGCCTCTAGCCTCTGCTTGCTCAGCATCGTGAGCGAATCCTGTCCCTTCAACCTTGGAAATACCCCCACTTCCCACCGCGCCCACCGCGCCCAGGTCCAAGCCACCGGCCGCCATGGTCCTCCTGGGCTCCTGCAGTAGCCTCCTCCCTCACTCGTGTTCTTGCTTCTCGTCACTCTGTTCTCAGTGCGACAGAGGACTGCTGTGACAAAGAAGTCCTACCACGTCGTCCCTCTGCTCAAAAACCTTCCCTTGGCGGTTCCTCCCCATTACCTCCTCCCTCTGGACGCCTGCTCACGAGCCCCACTGCACCCCCACCTCATCAGGCATTAGGCCCTCTCCTGTCTCGGGGCCGGGATGTTCTTCCTCCAGATGCTTGCACAGATGCCTTCCCTCACCCGTGTCTTATTAAGATGGGTCCCTTGTTCCCTGACACGCGCATTTAAAAACAAATAAAACTTCCTCCAACAGTCCTTATTAGTCTTCTCCTTTACCTTTTTCCCCCCTAACACTTAACCACTTTCTTACATACTGTATGAGTGTACATATATAGTATTTTATACTCTATTATGTGTTACACGTATTTCCTTTTTTATTGTCTATCTCCCTTTGCTGGAATTTAAGCTTCATGAGAGCAAGGATATTTTCTGCTTTGTTCACTGCTGAATTTCAGCTTTTAGAGCACTGTAGATGGTTAACTCAATATTTGTTGAATGAATGAAATCAGACTGTGCCTTTTTAGTAACTGCTTACCATGCCGGATGCTTTTCTTTCACTCTTAAGAAAAACAAGCTTCCTCTTTGGGAATTCGTTTTTTTTTTAAGTTTATTTACTTACTTTTTAGTAAGCTCTGTGCCCCACGTGGGGCTCGAACTCACGATCCCGAGATCAGGAGTCGCGCGCTCCACCGAGTGAGCCAGCCAGGCACCCCTGTTTGTATTTTATAGATTCAGCCTCAGCGTGTCATCAAATTACACATCCTCACCCCGCAGTCCTGAGGAGATGGACCCGAGTCTAGTGACAGAGCACCCTGAATTTTAGAATTCATAAGCATCTAGAACATGGCCCTGGAAGTACCACGGATTTTTAAAAATAAAGGGCAATGTGGGACACCTGGGTGGCTCAGTCGTTAAGCATCTACCTTTGGCTCAGGTCATGATCTCAGGGTCCTGGGATCGGGCCCCGCATCGGGCTCCCTGCTCTGCGGGAAGCCTGCTTCTCCCTCTCCCACTCCCCCTGCTTGTGTTCCCTCTCTCGCTGTGTCTTTCTCTGTCAAATAAATAAATAAAATATTTTAAAAAATAAAGGGCACCATGTTTCTCAAGAATGCCATGTGGGCAAGGAGGAAACGCTGTGAAGATGGGTGATCAGGCTTCCTCCTGACAAGTCTGAAGGAATGCTCTCAGTCTCTGTAGATCAATTTGCATTTTCTGAATTTGGATATAAATGGAATCAGATTCTGTACTTGTTTTTTTGATCTGGCTTCCTTCATACAACATAATGAGTTTGGGATTCGGTCCACATCAGTGCATTTATCAGTAGCTCATTCCTTACTATTGCCGAGCAGTCCTCCGTGATATGGACATCAAACAGTTTGATTCTCCCTTCCCCTCTTGGTGAACGTTTCTCACGTCCTCCTCATTTCTGTAAACTGATAATTGTATCTAAAGACTTGGTCGGAGTTGGGCTAAACATTTTTGGCAAGACTACATGTTGCGTTACGCTGGGTACATATCGAATCGCATCAGAAGGCACATACGGTCTGGTTGTGATTGGGAAGGCTGAGCATTTGATTGAGGGCAGTGAATATGTTTTATCTTTGAATTTTGTGTTATATTCATTGAATTTTCTATTTCATATGCATTGGTTTTTATTCTGATTTTTTTTTTCCAATCTCTGTAGCTATGTATTTTTTTTTTTTTCAGATGGCTTTACTGTCATGGCCTTTTGCCATCGCACATTCTCTGATTTTTTTCAAGCCTTTCCACCATGTTCATCTGATTTGGTTTTGATCATGTTTATTCCATTCATTGCCTTCTCTGTTTTTTCCTAATGGTGTTGGCCTTCGATTCATCTGCAGTCTCTCTCTCCGTGTAATTCTGTTCTCCCAGCTTCGATACTTTTTTCGATATGTTTCTTTGGTTACCCATTCTCTGTAGTGTGGCGTAGGGCAGCGCCCCTCAGAGTGATTGTCTACAATAATATAAGAAGTGCACACTGAAGGTAAACCATGCTACTTTCTTCTTTGAAAATATCCTGCAGGGGCGCCTGGCTGGCTTGGTCGGAAGAGCATGCCGACTCTTGATCTTGGGGTCGTGAGTTCAAACCCCATGTTGGGTGTGGAGATTACCTAAAAATAAAATCTTACCAAAAAGAAAGGAAGAAAATGTCTTGCTCTGAGAAAAACATCAGCTGAGCTGAAAAGCATCCTTACCTGACGGGGTTGGTGCCAGACCGATCAGAGACCGGCTGCTTGTCCCCGGACCACACTTGGAGTAGCCCCGTCCTAGAGCCTATGCACTGCTTGTGTAAATTTTTCTTTAGCTCCCTTGTTACGTATCTAATAACCGTAACAGCTGCCAACATGTATGAGAACTGTTCTCAGCCATTTTGATTTTCATAAAACCCCTCAAGGTAGGTACTGTAATTATCACCACTTTATACACATGACGAAGTTAAAGGACAAAGATACCAAGCAACTTGGACCGAGTCACACAGTATTTTTATAGCAGGGCGTTGGGATTTACATTCAGGCAGTCAGATTCCAGAGCACATAGTCTTTTTTTTTTTTTTTTAAGATTTATTTATTTATTAGCAGGAGTGTGCACGAGCAGGATGGGGGAGGTGGGAGAGAGAATCTTAAGCAGACTCCCCACTGAGCGCAGAGCCCAACCCCGGGGCTCCATCCTACAACCCTGAGATCATGACCTGAGCTGAAAACAAGAGCCAGACGCTTAACTGACTGAGCCTCCCAGGTGCCCCCAGAGCACACAGTCTTGATGAAAATGGAATTTTTTTGTCTTTTGCATGCTATTCTTCTTCTTAATATTCTTTTTCGTTTCCTATAGTCTATATGGCTACTAGCCAAGAATGCATATTTGTCATACTCCTCTTCACCTTACTCCCATTTAATGTGGGGGATCCTATTGGGACACTCTTTGGCCAGATACACGGTGGGTACATTCTGGACTCCCCTTCCGTCTTATCTAGGACCTGTTGATCTTCCCTTCAGAACTTCAGCTCAAGGACTTCATTCTGATGGCTTTTTTCCCACAGAATTGTTGCCCTCAGAGGATGTCATTAGCTCGGTGGGGCTGTTGTCAGCAGCTTCGGTCTTAGATGTTTTCTGGGACAAGGGGTGGAGGTAGGGATGTCGTTCTTTCAAGTTAAAAGCACACACACACAAAAGTTTCAATCTTAGAGTAATTTGGCCAAATCTCTCATTATTACAAATGCATTTGTACTTTGATGTAGAAATCCCATTTGGGGAAATTACTCTGCAGATGAACTTGCACACCTATGGAATGACTTTTATACAAAGCTGTTCTCTGCAGCATTGTTCATAATAGTAGCAGACTGGGAAGAGCTCACATATCCGAGAACAGGGAACAATTATGGTACAACCACGTGGTGGAAGATTTTGTTGTAAAGAAGAACGAAGAAGTTATTGCTACTGTGGAAAGCTCTGAGCTTAGAGTATTAACTGGAAAAGCAGTCTCTGCTGCTGTTTTGCAGTGGGTGCAGGTGTTTTTTTACACATGTAAATGATACTTTTTTATGAAAAGGAAAGAAAAAGATATAAATTCGTAAAGAAACAGTGGAAGGATATAGAAGAAACAAATAAAAATGGTCACTGGTAGGAGGCCGTGGGGGCAATAGGCGGGATGGAGAAATGAGAATTTTCCCTATCAACGTTTTCAGAGTCATTAGGTATTTAAGCCACTACCTTTTCTTAAAAAGTAAATGAAAAAATGTATACACAGACGTCTTCATTCCTGTGACCAGTGACCCTGTGTGCCTCTCCCCAGTGGCCGCCTTCATGCTCCTTCCATTTCACTGAGGGGAGGAAGATGTTTTCAGTCTGCATCTGCCCGTCGCTGATGGGGAGGGGACCTTCCGGAATCTTCCCGGGCTCCTTCCGTCAGCCTTCCATGCCTGCCTTGTGTTGTGGGAAAGCCCTCTGGTAGATGGAGTCTGGCTCGGCCGGAGCACAGTCATATTCTCTCCAGTCCTTCCAGCCTTGAGCACCACAGTCTCAGATGGAGACCATTTGTCCATCGAGGAAGCACTGTGGTGCCGGCGAAGGCCGCCCTCCGGCTCACAGCTGTCCACGTCTCTTCCCCGTGGCCGGCTCCTTGCTCTCTGCCTCCACATTAGAAGGTTATAGTGAAGTTTTCCAGACGTTGTCGCTCACCCTCTTCTCTCTGGGCTGGGGAGGAGGGCTCTGGAGTGGGTTGGAACAGCACCATCAAAGATTTCTGGAAGCTTTTGCTCTTTTTTTGCTGACCAGTGTTTAAGAAAAATGAGACCTAAAGTTGCATTCTCTTCTTCTGTAACTTATTTTTGTTCACGTCAAGAGATTCCGTGAGTCTGGTTTGACACATCATTTTACCCTAGTAGTTTGTAGTTTGGGACACTTTTTATGAGTATCTGTTGTCTTACTCCAAGCGTATTTACCTGCAGTGGCTAGTGAGGAAGGTAATGGTCTTAAGTTGGTTTAACATTTTAATTGACACTGTAAATAGGGTCTTCTGGACACTTTAACAATTTTTTTGAAATCATAATATAGTTAACATACAGTGTTGGGTTAGTTTCAGGCATACAACATAGTGATTCAACAATTCTATACGTCGCCCGGCAATTATTATTTTTCTTAATATGCAGGAGAAGTTTTTTTCTGCAGCTTTGCAGAGTGACACTTTTTTCCCTAACACAATAACTGAGTCAGCAGTGAATCTTAACCAGTGAAGAGAGTCCAAATTCACGCGGTTTTGTTATTTGAAATGTATGTGTTAGCGTTTGGGAGGTAGGCCTTAAAGTATTTCTCGGTAGCTGTCATGATACA
Source organism: Callorhinus ursinus (assembly GCF_003265705.2). Classification (NCBI taxonomy): domain Eukaryota; kingdom Metazoa; phylum Chordata; class Mammalia; order Carnivora; family Otariidae; genus Callorhinus; species Callorhinus ursinus. The sequence goes on along the minus strand of NW_027397092.1, from coordinate 1,630,255 downwards.
CAGTGGAGTAGAATTTATTTTATTTTATTAAAGATTTTATTTATTTATTTATTTGACAGAGAGAGACACAGCAAGAGAGGGAACACAAGCAGGGGGAGTGAGAGAGGGAGAAGCAGGCTTCCCGCTGAGCAGGAAGCGCAACACGGGACTCGATCCCAGGACCCTGAGATCATGACCTGAGCCAAAGGCAGACACTTACCGACTGAGCCACCCAGGCGCCCCCAGTGGAGTAGAATTTAAAGTACAGACATGATACATTTACTAGAGTAGCCAGCAATCCCCTCACTATTCAGAGGGAGTAGCAAACCCTTTCACTCCTCAGGTACATTAGAAAGAAATGCTGTGTGTTTTTCCTTATCTTTTCTTCCCATAGCAGTTCTTCACCATGTTTGCTGAGCTGTTTCTTCTAACCTTGAATTATCTTGGTACATGTAAGCTTGTGTCGTCTATGTCATGATGATCGTAAGCCTAATTAAATTCTTGACTTGAACTCTGGTCTTTGTTCATAAACAATAAATTTAAAAGCTCTGGAATAGAGCCCCCGCCCCTTTTTTTTGAAATATGAAACCTGTATTTATCTGTTCTAAATTTTCTGTCTTTTGATAAAAGAATCCCTGCCTGTTTGGGGGTTCTGTTAACAACACTGCTGAAGATTTGTTTAAACCAGATTCACGTGAAGCACTTTTCTTTCACAGCAGATCTAATTCTTCCACTCTGACTTCAGAATTTTTATAAAATAACACAACGAGGGGCGCCTGGGTGGCTCAGTCAGTTAAGCATCTGACTCTTGATTTCAGTTCGGGTTATAATCTGGGGGTCATGAGATCGAGCCCCATTGAGTGTGGAGCCTGCTTGGGATTCTCTCTCTCTCCCTCTGCCCTTCCCTGCTCGTGCTCACTCGCTCTCTCTCTGTCAAAAATAAGTAAATAAATAAATGGAATAAAATAACAGAATGAGGATAGACTATAATGATTCTTTGTTGATTTCACTGGAGAAGATCCGTAGCCTTTGTTTACAGATTTCACTCCCAAACCCAGAAGTTAATTTTTCCCGAGCTGAGTACTCAGTTTTCTGAAGCATTCCCAGGATTAGCTGGAAAAAGGTATTCCTTACTTTCCTCAACCCTTACTATAATCGCCCCGCCAGCCGCACACCAGTGCCTGACCCCCAGCAGGCGGAAGAGCTCCGAGCTAGTGAACCCCCGACATTGTTTCATTCGATGTTTCAGATCTTCTCTCTGTGCTGAGTTAGTCAAGATGCCAGCTGGTCATCTTGGTATTTGTGTTCTGTTTTGTATTTGTGTTTGATACGAAAATAAGTTGAGTATTTGAGTATTCTGTTGCTCTCGACTTTTCTGTTTCTAGTTTACACGATAACTCAAGAATGAAGAAATTGGATTTAGGGGCGCCTGGGTGGCTCAGTCGGTTAAGCGTCTGCCTTCGGCTCAGGTCATGATCTCAGGGTCCCGGGATCGAGTCCAGTGTCGGGCTCCCTGCTCCGCGGGGAGCCTGCTTCTCCCTCTCCCTCTGCCCGCTGCTCTGCCTACTTGTGCTCTATCTCCCTGTCAAATAAATAAATAAAATCTTAAAAAAAAGAAGAAGAAGAAGTTGGATTTAAACTCCATAGGGACAGACTGGCATGGTACCGTCTCATCTCACTCAAAGACCAAAGCAGTTGACTTTATTCTGGAGGTTTATAATACCTTGTCAGATTTCCAACGGTCTCCTGTTCCATTAAAGGGACTCCCTGTTCATCTCCCCCTTGACCACCCGAGGTAGTCCTCCTGAAGCTCACAGCAGACAAGGGGTTTTCCTTTCCCCAGGATCCGATTGGCATTTCTTCCTCAGGACCTCTATATTATGATCTCTTTGAGGCTTTCAGGTTGAATGAAAAAACATTTTTTTTCCATTTGTAATGTTTGGATGACATTTATAACATTCGCCCGCTTTGTTATTCTCTTTGTAGAATGAAAAGAAATGTTGAGAAAGAAGTAAAGCTCTCATCCTCTGCCTCGGATATTTATGATGGGTATCCAGAAATCTAAAATAGACCCCTGCTCTCTCTCTCTCTCCTGGGGTAAAAGCCCCGGGGTGGAAATGAGTCAGAGACGCCAGGAGTCAGCTTCCAAGACACCCGATGCCCCCCCCCTGCGTGATCTGGCTGATCCTGGCCCCACGGCCCCGGCGTCCGCTGGGGAGCACGAGGGAGCCGAGGACCGGGGAGACATGTTGGGGGAGGACGATGTGTTCCTCAAGTTCGTGATCCTGCATGCGGAGGACGACACAGACGAGGCCCTCAGGGTCCAGAACGTGCTGGAGAACGACTTCGGCATCAAGCCCGGGATCATCTTTGCCGAGATGCCCTGCGGCCGGCAGCACCTGCAGAACTTGGACGACGCCGTGAACGGGTCTGCGTGGACCATCTTGTTACTGACCGAGAACTTCCTGAGAGACACCTGGTGCAAGTTCCAGTTCTACACGTCGCTCATGAACTCGGTGAACAGGCAGCACAAGTACAACTCGGTCATCCCCCTGCGGCCCCTGCACAACCCCCTGCCCCGCGACAGGACTCCCTTCGCTCTGCGGACCATCAATGCCCTGGAGGAAGAGAGCCGGGGCTTTCCCACCCAAGTCGAAAGAATCTTCCAGGAGTCCGTGTATCAGATCCAGCAGGCTCTGTGGAAGGAGAGCCGAAGCAGTGGCCGCCAGCAGGCCCTCTCCTGAGACGGAGCCCCCAGCACGCAGCTGGCTGGCTCTCGTCTGGCAAAGGCCACCGCTCGTCTCTGCTTAAGAAGGCCCAGCTCTGGCAAGAAGTTGACAGAAGCTGACACAGACCCAGGTGCTCAAGCACGATACGTTTCGGTGGGACCCCGCATAGACTTTGGAGGTACTTTTCCGTATTTCGGGTAAACTTGAGACTGTCCGAGCTTCGAGAACATTCCTCTTTTCCTTTTCTGGGTCTGTGCATGTCACAAAGGATACAGCCTTCGTTCGCATCCCTTGTGTCAGTGAGACTTGAACACAGACTTCGGTGAGAGACGTTGTGCCGGTCCGACACGCGGGACAGAAGGTCCCGGGAGGTCCGACCGCCCTTCTTTGGGAGGCCCCTCTCAGAAGCGCCCAGCAGAGCATGGCTGGTCTCGTGGCCCCGACGAGAACGTTCAGAATGTTGAGTAACGATGCCTACGAAATTAAAAGCCGATGCAAGAGGAGTGGTGGGGCGCTTTACAAGAATCCGATTAACTGTTGTTTTTCCTTCTGCTGGAATTGGGGGATTTGGAGACAGTGCCTACCACTGACTCGCCCCCCGTTTGGTGGCGCTGTGGCTGGGGGGCTCCAGGGAACCCTGTCCTGAGGCCCCCTAGAGCCTCAAGCTCTTGTTAGGTCATCCATAACCAGGGCTTCCTGTGCACGGTTTCTGAAATGTGTGTGTGTGTCCCTGGCTCTGTGTTCTCCCTCATCTCTCTCAGGGCAGCCTTTAAAAATTCCTCTCACTCACAGGGCTCTACCCAGAAAGTATTTCTCAGCGCGGTGGTCAGAGTAGCCTGACCGTGTGTGCGCGTGTCTGTACCTCGTAGATTGTTCGCAGACTTAGGATGGGAGCAAGAGACGCGTTCTGTGGCCTCTTCTGTGTCCCGCGTCACAGCCTTCTGCAGAGGCTCACCCGGCCCTGCTCCTTCCGCTCACACCCGCCTGCCCCACCTGCGGCTGAGGGAGAGCGCTCAGGTACAGAGGGGGGTCGGGGTGGAGCGTGACTCACGTCATGCCGTACCGGGCACGGCGCCCTCTGGGGACCAGGAGACCTGGTTCCTGTCCAGTCTCTGCCGCTGGGGCTGAATGGGACCGTCTCCTCCTTTATCTGTGACATGAAAGGCTTGAATTGATGGAGCTCTAAAGGGCCTTTGTCCTCCCTCAGAACGTGAACAACTAGGAACCAGAAAAGTGGACAAGCGAAAAAAACCACCATTTTGTAATGTGATGTGTAATAAGTTGCAGGAGTCTCGAGATAGCCTCCCAATGAAAGGATATGCTAATGTGTTGACAGTAATTGATTTCCGATGCTATCTGCTACACTTTCATAGTCAAAACTGAATTACAATACTTGCTTCCTCAGATTCTCTTAAAATACATTCTTTGTAGGGACCGTAGAGTGAAGACGTTCTGCCTGATGTTTCTCTCTCCTTTTGTTCACTTTGTGTCTCCTCCTAGTCCTGGGGTCTGCTCACATCTTTCTCTCTCCACCTCTTCATAGCCATGACCAAATGTTCTGCGAGGAACTTTTCCCATAATCCTGCAAGTAAGTCAAACCTCCTACTTTATAGTACTCCTTGAAGAAGAGATTGTTTTCATTGTGCGGTGACATTTGCTTAAAGTCCCTTTCTATCATAGTAACTTACTGCTCACTTTTCTTTTTCAGTTTTAATAATACTCTTTTTTTCCCCCTCTGCGGCTTCATCTATCTCCAATTTCATACAGTAAAAAAACATTAACCCACCCTTCCTGCTTACTACCAAAGCGGGAGCCACGGATGCTGGATGGTGTTTTTTAAATAAATGTTTTTATTCATTACCCTTGACTACACTTGATTATTTCCAACTCCAGGGAAGATTGTGGGAAAGTATTTTGAAAAAAAGGCATTAATCTGTACTCCTCCATAGAGTACCAGGCACAGCGTCTCCTTCAATCTGGAGTGAAATACATTTTTTGTAATGAAGAAAAATGTGAAGTCCTGAATAACTGTGTATGTTGCAATTAACTGCTGTAAAAAGAACTACCAAATGACTAAACCGAGGATGACAAGAAGTCAAGGTGCAGCCTTGGTTGTATGTTTGTGTGTGTGTACGTTTGTATAGATCAGATTTACACACACACACACACACACACACACACACACAGGGAAATTCTGTAACATTGTGCCACAACTCTGGAGAGCTTCCATATGGAGGACTCTCTGGGCCTCATTGCCCACCCTGGAGCTTCACAGAACAGCCTGGGTTCTGCCTAACAGGTCTGTTAGGATTCTTCCAGATGCAGGAAACAGAAACCCAATGCCACGTGACCCACACCATAAAGTAAGCTTCTCTAACTTAACAAGAGGTCCCCTAAGGTAAATGGTATCTCCAAGGTGTCCTTTAAAAACCCAAGTTCCTGGGCGCCTGGGTGGCTCAGTCGGCTAAGCATCCAACTCTTGATTTCGGCTCAGGTCATGATCCCGGGGTCCTGGGATCAAGCCCCGAGTCAGGCTCCCTGGTCAGCCTGGAAGTCTGCTTCTCTGTCTGCCGTTCCCCCGGCGTGTGCTTGCTCGCTCTCTGTCAGATAAATAAATAAAATCTTTAAAAACAAACGAATAAAACCCTCAAGTTCTTATAAACAATGGCATATTATTCTACCTCAAAAAGAAAATTCTGATACATGCTCCAACATTAGGTGAACTTGAAAACATGTGAAGTGGAAAAAACAAAACAACAGACGCAAAAGCTGAACACAAATATTAGGTATAGGACTCTACTCTCTGAGGCACCTAGAACAGGCAAATTCATAACAACAGGAAGAACAGAGGTGACTGGGGGTTGGAAGGAGGGAAGAATAGGGGGTCATGTCTAACGGGTACAGAGCTTTTGTTTGGGGTGATGAGAAGGTTCTGGAAATGGATGGTGGCGATGGTTGTACAACATTGGGAATGTACTTACTGTCACTGAAGTGTATGGTTAAAACGGTAACTTTTATTTATATTTTACCACAGTAATAAACAGAAAAACCCAGGATCTTCTCATCCTTTGGTCCTGCCGTCCAAAGGCAGAGGGAGAGAGAGAATCCCAAGCAGGCTCCACGCCCAGTGTGGAGCCCAGTGTGGAGCCCAGTGTGGGGCTCGATCCCACGACCCTGAGCGCACGACCTGAGCTGAAACCAAGAGTCTGACGCTTCACCGACGGAACTACCCAGGCGACCCGGGTTTTATTATTTTTAAAAATTTCCACCGGCACCTGGTGGGACCCCTTCCCATGCTTCCCATCCCCCATCCCCTGAAGCACCACTGCTGTGGAGTCAGACCCCCACCCTTTCCCTCAATCAATTGTGATCTGAAGCGAGACCCTTCACTTCCTGGAATTCAGGGTCCTCATCCAAAAACAGAGCTAAGACTACCTGGCGGGTGGGATTATTCTGAGGATTCAGTGAAATAATGCACGTGGAGTGCAGAAGAACCTCCCGCTTAGCCAGGCTACTACAGTAAGATGGGACGCTGAGGGGAGAGGGCAGATAGGATTGCCCCCAACCCTACTTTTGGAACCCTGGCAACTCGTAGGGAGCAGACTTTAAAGAGAAAGCGGGCCTTGTCTCCACGAGCGGAGCGTACAGATCCCATCCCAAACCTAGAGGAGACCCTGATGGCAGGGGTGTGTGAGCTGCTGATGGTGGGTGTGGCTGAGGCCTCAGCTGCTCTGGGCGGTCGGTCCCGTGTCCCTGCCTCTCCTGCACGTAGCCCGGTCTTCCGCCACCTGCTGCTGGGCCGTCCCCAGAACGTGACTGTCCCTCCGTATTTGCGGGAAGGTAGGAAGGGCAAGGAGGAAATCACAGCTTCCAGGCACTTGACGGAGTGAAACCAGAGCATCTGAAAATGGATCTCCCTAAGCCGGGGACAACGGGAATGAACGAGTGGAAGAGAATGGACGTTGTCCTTGAACCTGAGGTTTCTCACGAGATGCCGCCGAGTAGAGAGAAGCTTTCGATTTTGGAACCTTCCGTGGCTGCGTAGGAACAATATTCTTAAAGAAATGTGTCCTCTAAGTCCTACTTGGCAATCCACGTTGTTAATACATGAAGTTCAAGTTGGAGTAAAGAATACTTGAATGTGCCATTAACGAATAACTCAGAGCATCGGTAATTATTTGATCCAAAGCCCAACAAGTGAAGCTGTGGAGAGAAGTAAGAGAGTTGCTTTCTTCGCCAATGCACTGGCTTTCACAACTGTTTACTCCAATATCCATACTCAGTTCACACCTCCCTCCCTTTCTGGCATGAGCAAGAATTGTTGGGGGGCTGCTGGGGGTGGTGGATAATGCCTTCATTTGGAATCACACTCCTCTCCTTGTCTTCAAATAGAGTTAGCTCTGAGTCACTTTACTCGAGGTGAATAAATAGGAATGCTTTTTTTAGCAAATAACAGGAACCTGCATTTAAAGACTTATTTTTCTTCTTCTTCTTCTTCATAATCTAGTTAGGAATGTCCCTGCCAGTTACCTCCTCAAAGAACAGGTTTAAAGCAAGGAAATCTTGACAGACTAGCTCCTCCCAGGGGATTTTTGTGGCCACGTTGGCCAGGATGCATAATGAGCTTTACAGATTTCTTAACTCCATTTATAAATAAAAACATGAATCTGAAATTATACTGTGGTGATGGTTGCACAATTGTGCAAATATACCAAGTCTGCTGAGCTGTACACTTTGCATGTGTAGATTTTATGGTGTCTAAGATACAGCTCAATAAAGAATGAAAAGCAAACAACACCGCCCCCCCCCCCCCGCCCCCCCCCCCCCCCCCCCCCCCCGCAAGCTGCAACAATAAAATGCTATAACCATTTGGAACACAGTTTGGCAGTAGCGAGTGATGTTGAAAATGGGGCTGTCTTGTGAATCTAGTGATTTTTTTCCCCTGGAGCTGTAGAGTTGTACCCTAGAGAAAGCCTCCCACGGGTATTGAAAGAAGGAGGTATAAGGAGGATGTCTGTTGCAATATTCTTTGTACTAGTGAAAGACTGGAAGCAATCTAAATCTCCAACAGTGGGAGAATTCGGAAACCCATTATGGTAGGTACCTACAATTGACTACTTTAGAGCATTTAAAATAACTTAACAAAGCTTAAAAAAATATCAACGTGTTAAGTCCCAAAAACAGTGCTGGGGAGGGTGCAGCAAGCTATAAAATAATTTGGACCACCTGATAACCGTTTATATAAAGTTTTAAAACACACAGATGGCACTCCTTCTTAACGGATACACATATAGGTGACAGTATGTTATTTTCCATGTTTTTCTGTATGTTCGAAATAGCTAATAATCTTTTTTTTTTTCAGTTAGCACACACTTGCAGAGTCATAAGGACTCTGTAGGAATTTTCTTACACAATGATTTGAGGAATGAAAAAAAAAGAGAAAGACTCGACAGATAATTTAGAAAAATATCTGCTGGTAATAATAGGTTTCATTTTTTATCACCTACGGAGTCAGGCACTGAACTTAGATTATGTGCAATATTCCTTAGTTTCTAGATGTTCAGTCTGATCATGTGCAACGTGAGTCCCAGGAAACTGAAGCTGGAGACACGAGTCCTAATACCCCAGGATCACAGGCTGGAAGACGATGGAGTCGTTAGAATGTCCCACAGTCTGGCTCCAAAGCCTGGTGGTGGCTGTTAGGCTCCATGATGCTGTTTCTCAGTGGATCTGCCTGCTTTCTCACGGTGGAGAATCTTAGGAGAGGTCCGTGGTGCAAAGAGAAAAAAAAAAAACCCAAAACATCGCAATTTCTAAATTAAACCCCAGTGTCTGTGTGCGGTGAGGTTGCCCTATTTTTAGTCTTTGCCTACTGTGAGTAACTCATGACCGGGAGTCAGGAGATACGTGTCCTGATTCCACGGAGCTGTCTTTCCTAATGTTTTCAGTCTTCTGTCTTCATCAGGCTGAAATTTTGTCCTCAGTTTTGCTTAGGACCCCTGCTTCGTTTTGCTTTGTCTTACTTGCTTTCTTTGCGCAGGCTAGAGATTGCCGATGGTAAATGAAACACTGATTTAGAGGGAGGAAGAAGGATGAGAACAGGATAAGGGGACATTGCGTTTATTTCAGGAAAATCAGTGTTGCAAGCGCTCCTGGATACGTGTAACTGTGGGTTGTTGCTATGTCCCTTAGGAAGACAAGGTGGTTGCGCGGAGTCACAAAACACGGACTAAGGGAACAAATGCAGACATTCACATACACTTATGATCTGTGAGTTTCAAGAGGGGCTAGTTGTAACACAAATTATTTTCCATGAGTAGATGGTGCTATAGATAAAATTCCTTTGACCTAGAATGCCGTATGTTTTGATGACAGGACAGCCCGTGAGGCCACGTTATCTAAGTTCACGTCTTACAGCTGCTGTGAAAAGGAAATGAGTCAACCCAGGTAAAGCGCTGAAGACGGGGTGGGTGAGGCTTTCCAGGAAGTCCCTGTCGTCCCGAGCCGGCCCATGACTTCTGGCCGACTGCTAAGTGATTAGCTAAGCAGTTAGATCCAGATCTTGGTTGTTGCCCTATTTTTTTTTTTTTTTCCCTTCCAGACCATATGGGTTCACTTTTCTCTGAAAAGTTTGCCAAAAGCCAAGGAACAATCCATCTGCCACTTAAACAAGAACAGATTTATTGCTTTCAACTTAAAAAAAATGTCAAGATGAGCTCCCCCTCATTGTGCACCTCATCCCCCCTCATTGTGGGCCTCATCCATGCCGTGTGTCTGGTGGCTGGTGCAGTCCCGACATCCATTCACTGGAGCAGAGCCAAGGGAGAGAACTTAGGGGCCGGGCTCTAAAGCAGGAGGTGACAGAAGGATCAGTAGTCACTGACCCCCGGGGACTCTAATACTTTCTTTGTTTCACTGGATTTTATACTTGCTAAAGGCCTGGAAGGCTCCCAGCCGTTCATCCATGGGTCAAGCTAAGTGTGTTTTCTTTCCCTAGGGTTTTTTGTTTTGTTTTTCATTCTTAGGAAGAACTTCCCCATGTGAAGATTATTAAAATTATCCTCCTTGGGCACCTGGCTGGCTCAGACGGAAGAGCATGTGACTCTTGAACTCGGGGTTTGTAAGTTCGAGCCCCACAGTGGGTGTAGAAATGACTTAAAAATAAAATCTTTAAAAAATAAATAAAATGACATTATCATCTGGTTTCTTCTTGTCCCTCAATGGGTTTGTCATCCACATTGAAGTCTTTGACCCTTGTGGAATTTATTTTGGTGTAAGGTGTGCAATGTTGGTGTAATAACTTTTATTCCAGTTGCTTAACATCCTTTTGTGATCATCTGTCTCTCCCTAAAACTCTATATAGTTTTATTTATTTGGATTATTTTTTTTAAGACTTTATTTTTAACTCATCTCTACACCCAGCGTGGGGCTTGAACCTACAACCCTGAGGTCAAGCGTTGCATGCTCCACCAACTGAGCCAGCCAGGCGCCCCACTCTCTCCAATAGTTTTAAATGCCATCACTTCACCTCTTAAGTGTTCATGGATGTATTCTGGGCCTATTCTTAGGCTCCATAGTGTTTGCTGTTAACCTGTCAATTTATTCACGCATACTCATCACACCATTTTCATTATCGTCACTTTATAATACGCTGTAACATCTGAGAAAGCTAATCCACCCTCACTGCTCTTCATTTTCAGAATTTTCTTCTCCTCTGCTTGCGTGTTTACTCTTTCCTAGGAGTATGAAACATTAATTTTGATATATTTATGTTAAAATATGCTTATAATCCTGCAAAAGTCCTTTTGTTATTCTTATTAGGACCACATTACATTCATGGCTTAGTTTAAGGAGATTTGGTATCCTGAAGATGGGTGTCTTCCCCTTGAAGAACGTCTTACGCCAAAGAGCAACATGGTTGTACCATCCTGGGAGCCTTTAACGAAAATGCCAACCAAGGTTTTGTGTAGGTACCCTGTGTATGTCAGAGTTTAAAGCAGGGGAGGATGCCAGTAGGGCTGCCTGACTTTCACTACCTCTGAAATACCTATTACATGCAGAGCAGTAGCTGCTTCCCCTAGTGCGTCTCCATGCTCTCGGAGTGTGTGTAAACTGTCTGCTACTCATCCTGTGCTGAGGAATTATGCTTACTATCCTCAGATACAGGGACACATGAGAACTGGAAGGCAACTTTCAGAAATGAACATTTCTCTTAAGTTTGGTTTTATTTGAAATTGTTCTAGAATGCATTTTCCTCTTAGTTCCAAAGTATTTTATTGCTGAGTTTTTAGATGTTTCTCCTAATTTTTCTAAGAATTTCAAATTTATAATACACGTGTTTTTTTCTAGATGCTTGAATGACTTCTTTGAGCTGAAATTTTGTTGACGCACCACTATACTTTTTAATCAATGAATGTACATCAAGGTTTAAAATGAAAGAAGAAGATTCATTTTTTTAAAGATTTTATTTATTTATTCATAAGAGACAGAGAGAGAGGCAGAGGGAGAAGCAGGCTCCCAAGGAACAGGGAGCCCGATGTGGGACCCGATCCCAGGACTCTGGGATCATGACCGGAGCTGAAGGCAGACGCTCAACCGTCTGAGCCACCCAGGCGCCCGAAAGAAGATTTATATAAGAGTAGCCTTTGCGTTTGTGGATTTGGGAGGATAAAAATTTTCTCTGAACAAAAAAGGGGCACCTGGGTGGCTCAGTCGGTTAAGCGTCTGCCTTCGGCTCAGGTCATGATCTCAGGATGCTGGGATCGAGCCCCGCGTCGGGCTCCCTGCTCACAGGGAGTCTGCTTCTCCTTCTCCTCCCCCCCCATGCTCCCTCTCGCTCTCTCTCTCTCTCTCTCAAATAATAAAATCTTCAAGAAGAATTTTTCTCTGAACATATGAAGTTCCATTCAGTGCTGAGCCTGTCATTTAGACATCCCTGTATAAGATACTTGTTTTTGTTTGTTTGTTTGTTTGTTTTTTAAGATTTTGTTTATTTGACCGAGAGAGACACAGCGAGAGAGGGGACACAAGCAGGGGGCGTGGGAGAGGGAGAAGCAGGCGTCCGTGGAGCAGGGAACCCGATCCGGGGCTCGATCCCAGGACCCTGGGATCATGACCTGAGCCGAAGGCAGACGCCTAATGACTGAGCCACCCGGGTGCCCCCCTGTATAAGATACTTGTAATCGCACATTTTTCTGGGAAGTGAAGATTTTTCTAAGGTTGAGAAATAGGATTCCTAGTTCCCAAGTGTTGTAATAGAGAGCTATTCCTACCCTCACCACCATTCAAAAATCTCTTACTGAGCACATACCACACGCCAAACATGCCAAACATTGTACAAGAGGAACACTTGTACACTTCGCAAGGAGTTTTCATATGAGTGAAAGACACAAGCCAAGGAGAAGTATATGGCCACAGCAACAGAGTAAATGCCTCGTACCAGGTACTATGGAAGACAGAAGAGGAGCTCTTGGACTTTGAACAACCACCTAGAAATTCCACCCAGTGGGGGGCATCCTTGGTACCCTTCGGTAATAATGCTGCTGACTGATGACAAAGACAGTGATGACAGGACCAGGCACTGTGCTCAGCACTTGTACGTTACCGGCTCACTGTTCACCAGAGCCCACGAGGGGGTTAGGACAATTATCGTAGTACAAAGTCACCAACAAAAAGACACAAAGTTGAGCCACAAACCTGGGTCCGTCTGACATGGCATCTGGGGCTTTGGAATGCTGCAGAGCTAGATTCGAATTCTAGCAATGCACGTTCTTCCCCGGGTCACTGTGGGTCAATTACCTCACCTCTTTTAGCTTGAACTTAACGCCTTTGTAAAATGGAGATAATTATAACACCTGTGAACAATGCTGCCCCTTCCTACCTGATAGCTACTTCCTCTCCCTCCCTTGCTGATGGAGCCCACCTCCGATTACTGAAGCTGAAAACTCTAGATATTCATGTTCTCAGTTGCCACTTTGCGATTAGGGTCTGGACACATGACCCAATCCTGAGCAATGCGACTCAGTGGGAGGAACAGCTCTTCTCTAATACAAATTAAAGCTAGGGGGGCCCCTGGGTGGCTCAGTCGTTCGGGCGTCTGACTTTTGATTTTGGCCCCGGTCGTGATCTCAGGGTGGTGGGATCCATGTTGGGCACGGAGCCGACTTTGGATTCTCTCTCTCCCTCTCCTCCTGCCCCTCCCCTTTCATTTTATGTGGTGTGCAGCCCAGTACCACTCTAGCCAGCTTGCGGTCAAAAAGAGGGATGCCACGGACACACTGAGGAAAACTTCAGAAAAGACAGAAAGCAAAGCCGTCCTTGTTGACATCCTTGTGCCAGTAACATCCTGGAGCTCTCTGGGCACTGTGAGTAATACATTTTCTACATTTTTTAAACCACTTTTACTTGGGCAATCTGTTACTCATAGATACAGTGTATTTATTGAGTTTTAGATGAGCTAAATTGTATGAAGCACTTAGTATAATATTTGCATGTAGTAAGTGCTCAGTAATAGAGGCTGTTATAATCTTTTTGGTCAAAGTTAGCATGATTTCTATTTTGTAGCATTTGATCATTAGTATAATATGGAGTTTTCTTTCATTTTTATTTTTTTTAAGGTTTTATTTATTTATTTGACAGAGAGAGAGAGCACAAGCAGGGGGAGCAGCCGGCAGAAGGAGAAACATGTTCCCTACTGAGCAAGGAGCCCGATGGAGGGGCTAGATCCCAGGACCCTGAGATCATGACCTGAGCCAAAGGCAGACGCTTAACCGACTGAGCCACCCAGGCGCCCCTCTTCGTTCTTTTTTAATAACTAAATTGACCAGATCTAAGCATGTATGTCATATATAAAGCAAATAGTCAATGCCATCTGACTTCTTAAGGGATTAAACAGTGCAGAGTAACAACTAGGTGAATTAGCACAGCGTATCAAACTATCAGATGAGTCACTGCATCAATCACTAGTTGCTTTCCAGACTCCTTCTATGAATGGCATTAAAGGATCATGGGCTTCCTGACTGACCGTCAGGAATGCACCTGCAGCTCTACTCTCTGCCCTGTTAGGATGTAGCGAGAGGTCAGCAGTCTGCAGCTCAGAAGAGGGCTCTCCCCTGAGTTCCACCTTGCTGGCACCCCCATCTCAGACTTCTAGCCCCCAGAACTGTAAGGAATACATTTCCGTTGTTCATGAGGGAAACAAATGCGCCTGTAGTTAGACAGGTTGGATTTATTGCCTGCTGCAGAGATGGAGAACATACCTCTTTGGGAATCATGGAGTGTTTCATTCAGTAAAAGCCTATTCGAAAGAACCTGTTAGGGGCATCTGGGTGGCCCAGTCGGTGAAGTGTCGGCCTTCGGCTCAGGTCATGATCCCGGGGTCCTGGGACGGAGTCCCGCATCGGGCTCCCTGCTCCGTAGAGCCTGCTTCTCCCTCTGCGACTCCCCACCCCACATCCCCACTCCCTGCCCACTGCTCGTGCTCTCTCTCGCTGGCTCTCTCTCTCTCAAATAAATAAATAAAAATCTTAAAAAAAAAAAAAAGGAGAGAAAAGAGTCTGTTACAGGATTGGGATTTTGGGTGGGTAATTTGCAGGGGGTGGGGAATCTAAAAAAAGGCGAGGCTTTGTTCTAGGTCAGATGCTATAAGAAAGGTGGGCCAATTCTGTAATTGGGAATCAATAAATCTTATCTAGAGAGAGGGGAGGTTAAAACAAGGATAAAGTTGCACTTGGCTAATAAGTTGCAGTCAGTTCAGCTTAGCCAAGTGAGATGTTCGGTATTTTCTAGGTGACACACTGACTTTATTGTTGTCTCTGCTTAGGCAAAATTATGGAGGGGCCTTATTTTGTTTCCACTGTATCATGATCTTAGAGTGACATTGGCTGAGAGGGCTGTTGGGTGAGATGGTTGATATCTCATAGGGGAGTAGCCCGGCCTCACTGTGAGTGTAAGGCAAGCTTCTGGATGTCAGGGGCTGTCTTTTCTGTGTTCTTTCTCAGTGCCAGGTGCAACAATAGAAGACACACGCATGCCCTTCTCTGTGTAATGATGTGTTTTGAAATTCAGAATGAAAAGCAGTAAAGTGAGGGTGCTTTCATATAAAGGGAGCCAAATGCCGTGGTTTCTCTTAATGGTTCATGTTGGGGAAATTCTAGAATTCTCTTTAGCTGGTTTAAGGAGGTTAGGTTGGGAATACCCCACCAAGAGCAGGAAAATCTTTCCTCAGAAGGGTATAGACTGGCCATATCCTTCATCCTGGTACCAAAGATAAAAAAGGAATTCTTACTACGTGTGCTATTCATCCACACTGAGTTTTTGGCAGTCAAATCTCATTTGTCATGCCTGGTTAAAAAAAAAAAATCCAGTGTTACCTTTTGGAAAATCCTTTGATTGTCATTAGTTTCTCTTTGTGTTTATTCTCATATATATATTTAACAAGAGATGACAAAAGACCATGGTACTAACTTGTTAATTAACGTACGGGGAATGGTATTGTCAGTCGCAGATGAGCTTTAGTCGGTGTGAGTTCAGTTCTCAGTTCTAGAAATATTTTATTTTATTTTTAAAAGATTTTATTTGACAGAGAGAGAGTGAGAGAGCCCAAGCAGTGGGAGCTACAGAGGGAGAGGGAGAAGCGGGGTTTCTGCTAAGCAAGGAGCCCAGTGCAGGACTTGATCCCAGGACCCTGGGATCATGATCTGAGCTGAAGGCAGACACTTAACTGACTGAGCCACCCTGGCACCCAGTTCTAGAAATATTTTAGAGCCACATGTCTACTTGCTAACGAATAGTAAACCATGAAGACATAGGAGTCATAATTACAAGTAAAGCTGCAATTCGATTCTGGATTGCAAGTTGGGAAATACATCACGTAGGAACTATTCAAGGAGACCCTCAATAAAAGCATTTTAGTAAATGTCACTTCTGAAAAAAACATTTTTTTAAGATAGTACTTGGATAATAAAAGGCATAGATGATTGCTGAGTAGATGTGTGCAAAATAGGCACAACACTGTCGTTCACATGCATAACAGCACTACTCGTATGTGTGATTTTAACTAAGGCAGGATTTTATTTCTTATTTCATTTTCATTGCAAAAACCATTTTCTTCATTCAGAGAAACTAAACAGCCGTACCATAATATCTTTTTGTTTTTCACTTGAGAGATCTCAAGGGTGAGGATTACCTTCGAGCTTTCGCATTTCTTTGCTTTTTTGTTTTGTGCCTGGCCATAGCCAGTTGCTACTTGTTCATTTTTCCCCCTTTCTCTTCTGGATCATATTCCGTGTAGACTTGTTCCTGCAGTAATCATTTATAATCCCCTATAAACCTGTCTTCAATTAATATGCATGCATTCAGCTCAACAACAGTCTGCTTCAGGATATGCTCAAGATGAAAAGCAAAATGAATAGCATTTTACTGCTGCCTTCCCCTTCCATGTGTCCCGACAGAAAGGCTTTAGTGAGAAAACAGAGGTAGCGAGGTAATGGCTTGGCTCTGCGCACCTCAAGTTGCTTGTCAGTGGAAAGTAAGGGTGAAGACACCAATGTATGGTTCTCAAACTTTATTGTGCACCAGAATGCCCCAGTGGGTGCGTTAAAATGCCAGTTCCTGAGCCCTACACCCGAGAGTTTCTGATTCCTTAGGTTGCAGATAGCCCTGGAGAATGTACATTTCCAGCAAGTTCCCAGGGAGTGCTGAGACTTCTGATCCAGGGACCACACTTTAAAAACCTTCACTCGCGGGCGCCTGGGTGGCTCAGTCATTAAGCGTCTGCCTTCGGCTCAGGTCATGATCCCAGGGTCCTGGGATCGAGTCCCACATC